>NW_016908771.1:445642-510849 GCF_001483705.2 Eufriesea mexicana | reverse complement strand
TCGAGGACTTTCTCGCAAGTCCTCGGTGAATCCTCGACCTCCTTTAAATAGAAGTTCCTATGCTTCCTAGTGTAATAGATAGAAGTTCCTATGCCACCTAGTGTAAAATAAAGTATCCCCGTCTAAGGCAGGGCCTGCTAGAAACCAAACCCACTTAAAAAGGAAAGATGTATAATTTTCGTGCCTTTCTATACATGGACAAACACGCATTCTAATATAAGATAGTTCTTAAGTTTATATTATCCTATAGCGACAAGCGTGGTAGATTAAATTTGATTTTAGATCGCGAGTGCTTCTCAGTGCTGGAGCCATCGATCCGATGGCCTAAGTTTTCATTTGTAACCCTTTTGTAAGTTTTGGTTCTTTTCTTGTATGTATAATATATTATTGTATCTAGTTCCTGGCGCATTAAACGTATGTTAAATTGGAAAATTGGCCTGCTGGGAAGTCTTACTGACGAGTCCATTAGCAGGCCCGGGACGAAACGCATCCCTTTCTTTTCCTTTCATCCCTTCTAACATCACTTCTACATCGAGGATATCATCAGGCGAACAGCCTGATTACAACAAATATAGGGAAGGACCCCCAACATATGTATTAGAAAAATCGCAAGATGCTGATAGCAAAATTTTTAATAAATAAATTTAAATAAATTTTATCTTACCAATATTTTTATTCAGACGTTCACACTTTGGTAACTCAAGACTAGTTACATCTGCGAACGAAGTAACTAGGCGTTATTTACCTGTATCCGGGGATAATGTGAATTATTCAGTGCCACCGATCCACAACAAATGACGTCGTTGCGTTCGATTTACGCGTATTTTTCTATGGAAACCGTGGCAAATTTAGTGCTAATGCGACAGAAATGTAGTTAGAGATCCCAGAGTGGAAAAGATAGATAAGAGAGCCAGAATATCGGTACTGAACTATCGAAACAGAGTCCAGGGCTCTGTCGCGACTTCGACTAATTGTAAGTGTCCGGTAGCCTAGCTAATATATGCTCTGACGTGTTTCAAATTACGTCTGCAGTTTTCTGACGATGCAAATTTTCTCGATGCAGTTCGAACGGAGTTTACAAAAAGATAGAATATAGTGGGGAGGCGAAAGCAGTGTAACTGATTACATTCAGGCTTCTAATATACGTCCAATTAATTACAAGTGTCCTACAAATTGCTCCAGCATTTACTCCGACGTTTTCCTATTACATTGCAAGTTCCTGATAAAAATCCCCTGGAAGTCGCTTAGAGAAGGTATATTATTCTTTCTAAAACGATGAGGAACAAATTAAATATTCTAGAGCAATGATGAAAGTAGTATGGAAGGAAAATATAATTTTTCAATAAAAGAACGTAGAAAGAGATAGGAAGAGAAAAATATCGGCACCAAAATTATTTTCAGATTTTCGATATAAATAAATTTCTGACGATCACGTATACACATATTCCTCTATATACCTTCAAAGAAACCTATTATATATTTTAATCCGTAAAATAAAATAAATGAATAAATAAATAAAGAATAGGAAGAAAGATATGGAAATATAAAAGCATCACTACCAAAATTATTTCCCAATTTCCGATAAAAATAAATTTCTAACAATCACGTATACACAAATTCTTCTATATACCTTCAAAGAAACCTATTATATATTTTAATTCACAAAATAAAAAAAGAGTAAATAAAAAAAGAATAGGAAGGAAGATATGGAAGGACAAAAGCATCGGTAACGAAATTATTTCCAGATCTTCGATAAAAATAAATTTTCAACGATCGCGTGTACACAAATTTCTCTACATGGCTGTGAAAAAACGTATTACATTTTTTGATCGAAGGAAAAAAGGAAGATACGGGGAAAAAGGAGACGGAAAGGCAGAAGCATCGGTACTAAAATTACGTTCACTGGGTCATCAAGCGTCACCGAGCCACGACGCTGGTTGGATCAAACCGGCAAGAAAGCTTTCAGCCCCGCAAGAAGTCTGAGGCGGTAACGCAATGCCGGTTTATTAATTTCGTTTCGTGGCCGAAGTTTTCGCGAGCAAACCGCCCCCGGAGGGAGAAAGGAACGGGACCCGGCTCCGCGGAGCCACGAATCACGTATGGAGACATTAATTTCTTACTTGAAAACTTGAGACATGAATTAATAGTGGGACGGTGTTCTTCCTCCCCGCTAGGCGTGCCGGCGACAGGATTCCCTGTTATTACACCGAACATTCTACAAAATAATTTTTTCCCCTCCCGCCCCGGCCCGCCGCTGGATAAGATTAATGAGGCCGCGGGCAAGAACTTCAATAGCGACTCGTTTCGCAAATTAATCTTGGACATTTCTTTAAAACGTATTAATAACGCGTTGTACTCCGTCGAGCCGAGCTTTTTCATCTAACGAACGCTATAAATTACCATCGCGTGGTTTTTCTCCCCAATCTTGTCTAGTTTCTTCGATGTCGAGTTTCGTGGAATGGCAGTGTGACGTGTGCGGATTGCTTGGGCGGAATGGCGAGCTGGGAGTGGAAAGGTCTCCGATTTCGATAGCGCTAGATAGCCAGCTTTAGGTTTCAGTATTTGCAATTTTGGTCTGTCGTAATAGTGAACGTGGAAATTGTTGGGTAAATAAAATCTTTCCGCTGGAATGCTTATTTATTGCCTATAATTCTATACTAGTCTACGACCGTATCTTTGAAATATATATATTTAGAAATAGTTGAGAGATGAGTTGACGGAGAAGACTCGAAGATAATATCACTCGTGATTCCTCAATTAATATCCTTAAATCAACTTCGGATTTTCAACACCAACCAGAATCTAGCTTAAAGGACCTTCGAGAATCTACGAGATCTCACACCGAATTATAATCCAACTGCAGGAAGTATCTTTCCAAAGGATTTCATCCGAAGACAGTACATAATTCACCGAATAGGAAGCATTCTTCCGAGTATCAATGTGAAAAGAAAGGATTGCATCCTGACTCGCAGGCAATTCAATAGCGAAGAAAGTGTCTTCCCAAGTACCATTAGGAAGAGAAAGTGTTTCGTTTCGTGTCACAAGCGACCCAACCACGCATAGAAAATCCTTTCGAGTACCGATAGGGGACAGAGGGCTTTCCATTCCGAATCACCGAATCACAAACGCCCCTACCACGCACAAAGTGTCTTTCCAAGCACCGAGAGAAAGTTCTATAATCATTGCATCCCGAATTAAAAGGGATTCAAACATCTAGGAAGGTTTCTCCACAGTTGCAACATGCAAAGCAAGCTTTTGATCCCAAATCACGAGCTATCCAAGACAAGGTGTCATCATTGCGTTCTGAATTAAAAGGGATCCAAACGTCTAGGTAGCCTTTTCCACAATTACAATAGAGAAACCAAGCTTCTCATCCCAAATCACGAGCGATCCAAGACAAAGTATCATTGCGTCCCGAATTAAAAGGTATCCAAATGTTTAAAAAGCCTTCTACAAAGATGCAACGGAAAACCAAGCTTCTCATCCCAAATCACGAGCAATTCAACCATACACGAGTTGCGCGTGTTTCCAAGAACCGAGCGAAAATATAATCGTCGCAGTCCGAATAAAAAGGGATGCAATCGTCGAAGAAACCCTCTTCAGAGTTGGAACGGAAAAAGCAGGCTCGAGGAGCGATGCAACCGCGCAAGCACTCCTAACCTCAAACCTGAGCCGTGACCGGGAGTACCCAGCGAGTCTGCGAGCGCAGCGCAGAGGCTTGCAGTGGAGGCCACGATATAGGAGTCTGAGGATTCGAACGCATCGAAGGAAACATTGAAGTGCAACTAATTCGTGCTATTACCGGCTGGCAGTAGTACGGTTAACGTAATTACAAGGTAAGCCCGTACGAGGTTGGAGAAGCACGCAGAACACCGTGTCTACCTCTCTCTCTCCCTCTCTGTCTTTCCCGTTTCGAAGACAGAAGAATGATGATGCTACGTGCCTGTTGCTCAGCGTGGAATCGTGGACGCGTGGTTGTTGGCCGGCGGAGAACCCACGGGAACCGGTAATGGGAGGAGCCACGGAGCCTTCAAACGGCGGATCTTAGCCGGTGCACTTGACTAATCGAACGTCAAACGCTAATAAGCAACCACCGATTGCCGGGGCAATTTCATTCGCCGAGGCGAAAGCGGCTCTGCCACGGCTGCCCTTTCGGACTCGCTTCGCTCTTTTTCTTCCTCCTTTTCCTACCGATCCGCCGGTAACCTGGCCACGCCGCCGTGTCCCTATGGCTTCTTTCGTCTCCTTCGAACATCGACTTTCGCGTTTAATATCCCCCGTTTCCTGCTTCGTTCCGAATTCCGTGGGGCTCTGATGCCGGTGGCTGTGATTAGGATCGTCTGGAACGAGCCGCGGTTGGTAGCACGGAATGGATTCCAAGGGGGACCTTCTACGCTTCTTTAAAACGGTGGGTGAGCATCAAATATTAAAGAGTCGAGAGCACGTTCGAGTTCCAGTTGATTTTCGGTATAATAATACAGTGAATATTGTTAATGACAAGACAAGCGTGATGAGAAGAAGATTTCAAGATTATGCGAGTGGAATTAGAAAATAAATCAACGATATAGTACGATATTTACGATATCGGGAAGCTTTATCGTAGATACGTGCCGTGGTGGCGCTAGTGAGTTAAGCGCAACGCTGTCTTACGACTTCCGAAACGTTTAATCATGAAAGGGGTAATGATTGACACTAAATTTATTTTACAACCAGTAGATTGACTGATAAATGAAGAAGGGGAAGAAGAAACGGTAGTCAAAAATTAATTATATATACATTAGGAGAAAAATCGCGAAGACGAGTGATCAAGAAAATAAGATTAATTGTGGAACTTTTTATCAGAAATTTAGAGACGTAGGTTAAGAAATAACGCAAGGAACTTCATCAAGTGATCGATAAAGGCAGAAGAATAAAAATTTAAGTTTGAAAGCTCATATTCATTCCTCTAATCACTCCAATGACATGCATCCAATTATTAAGCTTCCAATTTAATAAGAACAACTGAAATACTGAGTGCAAAACTTCAAATTCCTTTCTTTAATTAATTCCACACCCCATGACCATTACTTCGTATAGAAGTAAAGCTTCCAAATTCAATAAAGACAATTTTTATGAACTTCGATTAATTCTGCAGCCCAGAACCGCCGTTTGAAACAGAAAGGAAGCTCCTAAAGAAATAACTCTAACCCCGAACAAAGATAGAAGGTAAAAATTTGAGTCGAGAATGCCAAGTTCTTCTGTTTCGCGTAAATACGAAGCTTGCAGGAGTACGGAGGAGTGGAAAACAAGGCTCGAAAGCCGGGGGATAAGGATCACGAGGCAATTTAGCCGTTTCGAGGCGCGATGGCCGCTCGCGAAAAAGAAGTCGGTCCTTTCCGCAACAGCAGCGGCTTTCTGAGCGAAATAACAAAGCGGAGAACACCAGTGCACGCATGTTCAGCGGCGTGTTAGCAGATAAGAACCCGGTCTCGCGTTTCATTAAATGGATTTAGACGGAAATTAGGTTTGTTAGCGCGCATCCCCGAGTGGAACGGACGCTGTTCATACATGAAGGATACAATTAGTGCACTAATTAGAGTGCAGTAGGCAGCGTTCTGCTTGCCTATTTTCCGCGATCCCGAACGTTCTCTGCCTCACTTTCTGAACGAGCGAACCAACCGCGGCTATCTGATGGAGAACCTGCAGTGAGAATCGAGTCCGAAACACTTTCTTGAATCTGCCACTTGCGGCTAAAATATTATCCTCTTTCGTTCGAGTTTTTCATCCCGTGCTGTAGAATAGAAAATAGAAGCTTGGAATATTTATTTATTTAAATTTATTTTAATTTTCATCGGTCGTTGTTGAGATGGAAGTATGAACCTTGCTGAAGTAGATTAATGGAGGAATCGTTAGAAACTTTTTTATGTACTTCTGACAGTGTAACGTGCGTTATACTAGGATTATTTCATTCGATATTATTGTGGGAGGAGAATTTTTTCTTAATTAGTTTAATTGCAAGCTTAGAGTACTTTGCAGCTATTCGATATAGGTATATACATATGTATAAGATGATACGTACTAGAAATTGAAATTCAAATTTATTGTAATTTCGATCACTCGTTATCGAGACGGAACGAATCAGAACTGCATTCCTCTGAAAAAATTCTAATGATCCTTTCATTAACTTGCTATAGAAGATGTTTGTAGAATACTTAATGCAAGAAGATGACTAGATCATGGAACGCGGTTCTGGAAATGTAGAATATTGCGATGTGAATTTATTATACACTTGTGACATACAGATAGATATTGTCACGAAAATGTACGAATCTTTATTATTATTTAGTAATTAATGATAATGCGTGGAGACTAAATAACGTGGTAAAGGATAACACGAATTTTGAAGTAGGCACAGGATCAATGTTATTAGGATATATTACATTTACGCTAACAAATCAAAATTAATTTTTCCAAAAGTACTATACATTATACTTTCGGCAGCTACGAGATCAAAAATTCTGAAACCAATTCTAACCAATTCTAACCAATTTGGCTACTTTGGAGTTGATATATGTAAAATAAAAAGAATAATATCGTAACATCTTATCACAACAGCATTGCGAATAAATTGGACGATAATGTATGATTATAAAACACTGCTATAATTATTAATTACAAATCTGTAATAAAAGATAACACGGAGACACAGGATCAATGTTATTAGGATATATGTAGGATATATGATCTTATAATGCATAGGACATTACCATTTACGCTGATAAAAATCAAAATTAATTTTTCCAAAAGTACTATCCATGACACTTCCCATAGTTACGAGATCAGAAATTCTGAAACCAATTCTAACCAATTGGGCTAATTTAGAGTTGACGTATGTAAAATGAAAAGAATAATATCGTAACATTTTCTTATCATGACACCATTGCGAATAAATTGGACGATAATGTGCTAGTTACTAAACACTTCTATTATTACCGATTACTAAATAGATATACGAAGTTAATAATTATTATTGTTCTAACTTTATTTCTAATATTCTCTTTCTTGTCCTATGTACACTCTCTCTTTCTCTACTACTATACTCTCTCTGCTACTACTATTATTATTGATTACAAAATAGATGTACGAAGTTAATAATTATAATTATTCTACATCCTATTTCTAATATTCCTTTTCTTGCCCTATATATTCTCTCTCACACATGAAATAAATATCCTCACTCTACATACAAACACTCACACCGTCATTCGAGCATACTTCTCAGCGACCCTAGAAGAGTCCTCCGCGGTGTCAAAGATGGAGTCTGGTGTCAGTCAGAGCGAATGGAATCCACCCAAACACCTGCGCCTATTCCACACCATCGGAACTTTCCTCCAGCACCGACGTCGATTACGAATTCCAGCTATCCAGAATTCGAAAAATCTCGCGTAACCGGGGTCATTTAAATCGGCGAATGATGTTTCCCATCAATCAAGTTTCGAATAAATCTCGCTGCCGGCGACTTTTACACTTCGATTCGCATAAAATCAATAACCGGCGTGCATTATTCACATTCGCAACGCTCACTTATCCCCGCCCGTGCCTCTCGCGGGCAGAATTTTCCAATTAGGCCGAGTAAACGTCGGCCGGACTTCGCAATCGAAATTTCCCAATCGGCGCAGGAGTCGCGCGGCCGCGCGAAATCGCTCGCTTCCTGGCCACGCGCAATTACGCCTGGCGTGATTTCCGCTTTTTGGAAACCCGTCCTGCAGAAAATCTCCGTGAGAAAGAAAACCGTGTCTCCCGTGGAAACGCGCGACTCGCCATTACTACGCCTTCCCCGTCTCCCTCTCTCTCTCTCTCTCCGCGTCTCTTGATCTCCGCCTCGCGTCCCGGTGATTATTGATAATTACGTAACGCAAAGCAGCAGTTTCACCTTGGAATTCCGTTACAAAAGCTCGGCAGAACAAACACGGTGCTGGAGCGTGAAGAGAAGAGGGACGAAAGGGTGGAGAGAGACGGGGATATGGGACGGGGAGGAGGAAGAGAGAGTCGGTCGCATTTGCAAGTAGATTATCATTCCGAGAAGAGCCGAGACTTCCTTCTGGCCCGAAAACAACTGGGCAACGTCTTTGCGGCTGACGTTTGACAAATAAGAAACGGGGTCCAGCCGTATCATTACCCATCCTTCGCGGTGGATTCGTCCCTGGCCGGAGCCGGGGCATCCTCAAAAACTCTTTCGGCGATCTAATAACGTCGAGGACGCGCCGCCTCATTAGTCAAGTCCGAGCTGCTCACCCTCCGGCTCTCTCACCCTATTACAGCTCGGCCGCGTGTAACCGGTACCACGCTACAACCTGTATAACTCGTCGCACGAGCGGGGATACCTCTGTCTTCCTCTCTCTCTCCCTTCCTCCCGGTCTTCTCCTTCGACCTGCTCTTTTTGTCCAGCCAAGTCCGGAAGATTCTGGACAGACTATCGTATGAAGTGCTTCAGCGGTTTGCCCAGGAAATTTGTTGCGCGTACTCTGCCGTGTGGCAAGACGCCGTTGATTCTTTGGCCGGAATTATGGATTACGCGTATGGCGCGTCTTCCGTGGGTCTCTTCTCTTTGGAACGCGTTAGAAATCGCGTTTAGAACGGGTTAGAAGTTTCTAGGATAGGTAAACTATCCTATGAAGTGCTTCGAGTATGCAACAACCTCTGAGACAATGAGAGGGGTGGATTTTGCAACAGAGGAATACTGATTTCTTATTTTTCTTTTTTGAGATACGAGATACGTGAAACGTGGTTTGAAGGTTGGTTTAGGTTAGAAATTTGCTGTGAAATGCACTCGTTTGATCGTTATTTAATTTATTACACTGTGATGTAATGTGATTCGAGAGCTGTTCGAAATTGTATGGAATGGTTACTAAATTTTTATACCGTATTACAGACTTCGTATTTATTTTATTTTAATTTTATTAGGGGGTAAATATGTTATTATAGTAATATAATAAATATTTTTATTAATTATTCGTAAACAAGAAAAATTCTGGTATTGGATATCTCGCTTTCCAATTTTTATGATACCCCCTTCGACGATATAAAAGAAGTAACGCTATTAAATAGTAATATAGGGTTATTTCTGTATTACATTCCTACAGTGTAAGAGTAATACAAGGAGAATGAAACTATTCGCATAAAAAGTACAATTTTCTATACCTAACCCAATCGACATGCGTATGTGGCAACTCGAGAGACCATTCATTTTATATCCGATATTGAACTACGTTACTAAATGCTGTTACATCGTGTTCTTAAACGTCATTTGACCCAAAAGAAATAATTGAAACACGAAATGGTGAAAACAGTGGCGTTTGTTTCGGACACCGAAATAAATTTGAATAATTTTGAAACATATCACTGTCTCTCTTCATTTCTAAGACATATGCCTATGATTATGAAAGTGGTCTAAGTCACTTATATTTGCTTCTGAAGTATTAAAAGCTTCGGCCCTTAAATACGTACTAAATTATAAAATTAATTGCGATAAAGCTGCAAACTCGATCTAACGATTTAATTCTTCACTGTTTCGTAGAAAATAAATATAAAATGAATGCGACACGAAATAAATAATAAAATTGTTCCTCTTAAGTCAATGACTTAGACCACTTTCATAATTATGTACACATATAATCATCGTAACTTTCAGTCTCAGTCTCCCCTACTAATTTCCAATATTGTCACCCTGAAAGCTACTAACCTCCACGTTTGGTTTTACAATTTATCCGTATTTCGGATAATTTCTTTATCCAAAATTATACAGACTTGAATTGGGAGTACATAATTCTTACGTATTCTATCACGTATTCTTGATATTCATAAATTTGCGGGAGGAAAATCATTAGATTTCCATAAAACGCGAGAAATGTCAGCGTTATCGAGTGCCTGAACGATTCGTCGAAAACTATTCACGAAAATAGAAATAGAAAATAAAATATAAGAAACTGTCACGCAAGCCTCGATTTATTAAACTCTCTACCTCGGGAAGGGCTCTACCTCGGTGTTCTGAAAATGGTAACGCTGCAATCTCGCATGTAGCACGGGGACACTCGTCCAATCTTCAATCACGCAACACCAATAGAAGATTGCGCGAAAAGGAAGAAGAGGAGGATGAGACAGAGGGACACGGCTGTCACGCGGAAAACCGCGGACACGGGGATAAGAGAAGGGATAGACGGACGCAACGACGCGTAATCCGTAATCATAATTCAAGCCGGCTCCGTGCTACCAGTTCCGTTGTAACCGATGACTGCCGGCTGGCCCGTCACGTCTCCCCGTCCATCTCCTGAAATCACGGCTCTCGCCGGAATTTTATGTAAAATCCGATGCGGCTGTTAGTTTATGCGGGCAGCATACATTGGTGCCGGTCCCACGGACGTGCCCTACGTACCAAACCCCGCACTTTTCCTCCCTTTTTTCCCGTTTCTTCCCCTTCTTCGCAGCCCCACGCCGCCTCCTGCTCCACCTTCGTCGACCCCATCGTCGATTCCAAGCGTCCTCGATATTTCGCCACCGATTGCGCCGCAATTTAACCATATTCCCAAAAAATTCTCCGTTCCTTCTACGTATAATAGAAATTTCTAGCAGTCCCTGTATTTTATTAATATTTTATTATTTTTTTATTTTTTTGAACCAAGGTACCAAGAATTTGGTTGGTGTTAGGTGTTTCTAGATCTCGGTAGTTGGAAGAATTTCTGTCGAATGAATGAATTTCTTTCATTGATATTTTGGTATCGATTGCACTAGGATTTAAGGATATTTGGGAAAAATCGACAGTTCCGAAATTTATAATTGTTTACGTTTATATTAATATACGTTTCTTTTGAAGATTCCTCAGATATTAATTTTTCGGGGACTGACGATTTTAAATATTCTATCGATATTCCTTTCTTTTTTAAGGAGTAAATACTAAGTATTTTTTAAATGTAAATTTCCAATATTTTTGGACCATCGTTTGAGAGTAATTAGTAATCATAGGAAATTATCTCCCATTTTTCTATTTTTCCTTTTCATCAAGAACTTATACTTCCAACTATTTCTCCCATACTTCTTTCTTCTTAAAAGCAAGATACCGATGCTTTTTCGGATGCTAGCTCTTCCCAGATCCTATTTTGAAAATGTCTAGTGACCACAGAAAATATTTTTCCTATTCTTTCTATATTCCTTTTTGTCCCCGATTCACACCTCCAACTTCCCCTTAAAAATAAAACACCAAACGTTCTTCAATCTAACTAACTTTTCTTAGATCGCAATTTATACGCGATTACTTGTAGAATATAAAAGCGAGAATCAATCGCAGTTGAAAATCTAAAATTCTATACATGGCGGACACCAGTCGAAAAATATAGTGAAGGGAGGAAGAAAGAAACGTTGCACGCACACGTTCTCTCCAGCAAATCGTTGACCGACTTCTCGCTGGTCTCATAAGCGACGAAATCAGCATGGCCGGGGCGAAATTTGCATGAAATTGAGGCGTCGGCAAGTAGAAATTACGCGATCGGCCGCGATCGGTCGCGTCACGTAGCCGCAGTATTGCAAGCAGCGCGCCGGGCTTTTTTAATTGTAAACCGCTTCGAGGCGTCGTCCTCGGCGGACAGGGTGGACAGAGGCGAGGCCTCGTGAAAAAAGAGGGCAAGGAACGCGGAAACAGGGCGAACGGGGGCGAAAGGGGAGAGCAACAAAGGGACGAGGGGAGAAAAGCCAGGGTCCCGTTCAGCCACGATCTCACGGAGCGAACGGACCGACGGATGGATGGATGTGAATGCAATTGTTTAATTGGGGAAACGGTACGTGGCACGTATAGACGAAACTGTTCGAGCAGAAGCCCATCCATCACCGAGGAGTCGCCGCCGCGAGCGTCGATGCCCATTCTACGTGGCGTCTTGCGAGCCCCTGTCTCTCCAGGGGACGCAGGTCCGAGAGAGTGGTTAGAATTGGGTATTCGAGATTGGCCTCGTGGATGCTGCACGATTTCGATGAGCAAAGTTTCAAAGTTTCGCATTTATTCGTTAATGGAAAATTGAAAATATAACGCGGTATTATAAATACCTTTAAAAACCTAAGGGCTGTGGAAGCGAGTGGACGAGGAATAAACTAGACCCAATGGGACAAACATTCATCGACGAACAGTTTACTGGTGGGTCTGCCATATTTTTGAAGGATTGAAGAGAGTTTGGGGGGAAAAATTAGAGAAAACGAGGGACGATCCGCTCGAGAAGGCAGAGTTGTGTCAAGCTTGGCAGTGAGTGGACGTGAAATAAACCATACTCAATGGGACAAACATTCACCGACGAACAATTTACCGATAGGTCCGCGATATTTTCGAAGGGTTGAGGGAAGTTTCGGGGGAAAAATTAGAGAAAGCGAGGGACGATCCGCTCGAGAAGGCAGAGTTGTGTGAAGCTTGGCAGCGAGTGGATGAGAAATAAACCAAGCCCAATGGGACAAACATTCACCGACGAACAGTTTACCGATGGGTTTGCGATATTTTCTTAGGGTTGAGGGGAGTTGTGGTTGAAAAATTAGAGAAAGCGAGGGACGATCCGCTCGAGAAGGCAGAATTGTGTCAATTTGGCAGCGAGGGGTAGAAAGAAGTCGCATGAAGAGTCCTTTTTTTTTTTCTATACACATCACTCTATCGCGAAGTAGAATAGAAAATGGAAGCTTGGATTATTTCTATTTATTTAAATTTATTTCTAATTATTTTCACAAATCGTCACCGAGAATCGATCCACGAGAAATGGCGTCGTTGCATCTGATTCGCGTGTATTTCCCAACAGACACCAGGAACGTCGTATTTATCGGTGCAAGCGGAGTATTTTTAAAAACATTTCGAAACGTTTTCTCCGCGATGCAAAGTATTTTCGATGTGGAAAAATCGAAGGAGAACGATGGAGGAAGGAGAGCAAGAAGGACCAGGTTGACGTTTGACGCGGCCGCCGGCCACTGACAGTACTCCTCTCCCTTTCCAATCGTCTGACAGGGCGCCGTTGAAAAATGATGCGCCGTCAGTGGCTCGGCTAAAAGCACAAAATAGTTTTTCACTCTCGGAAAAACACGGCTTTTTGTCGGCCTCGACGACCCTGAATCTGCCTCTCCGTTTCTCTTCCTCGTTATTCTTCCATCGTTGCGAAATTTCAGCGATCACAGAAAGGATTTGGAAGAGGAAGAGGGAACTCGAAGAAAGTCGAATACAGAAATGAATTCGAAAAAGAAATTATAGGAATATTAACACCTTATACTTAACACATTGCGAGTATTGAGTAATTTCATTGCTAGCTTGATCCAGTGGCTAGCTAAAGGGTTTTACATAAATGATCGAGCACAGGTTGAATTTTAAATTGTTACTAGGGACAAGAGGCTAATCACTTTTAACCCTTTGCACTCGAAAGGTAACCCTCAATCACTTGCTTAACTTAAGTAACGAATTTAAAACAATAACTAGATTAGAAGTGACTGTGTGTAAAATATTGACATGAAATACGCGTGATTTTCTTTTCCATTTTATCATAATAATTTTCTAAGGTATCAGGGAGCTTAGGAAAACACGGGGAAAGCTTCGAATCGTTATATCTTTATAGCGAAAATATCTTCGAGCGTAGAGGGTTAATTCCATATGGAACTTGTAAATTTAGCAAATATGCTTTCCAACGTGGCTCCACTCTAAGTGATGACAATGAAAATACGAAGGTTTTCGTGATTGGTTACAAGCTCTAGAATAGAAAAGAATTCTTGAAAATTCAACACACGAGTCTTGACCAACAGCTGAGACGAGGAAGAAATGAACACGATATTTATGCAAAATAAACACAAACGACGACATACGATACAGAAAAGTATATCAATAAAGAAGAAAACCGATATAAAGATCGTTTTAGCAAACAAACGATCGTGACACAGACGATTGATCAGATAAATCATCGGGCAAGCATCGATCACGAAGTTAGATCAGTCAACAAAAGCGAAAGGGGGATGAGAAGCAAAATGGACGAATTCACTGATTCTTTTCAGACTGGCAGGAAACATCAGCGAAAATAATAGCGACGGGGTGTCCGCTTTATTAATTTAAACAGCTTTGAAATTGACCCGAAGCCTCGAGCAGAGAGCGAGGGAAACAATAGAGGCTAGCAGGGACGTTTCTCCGTTAAACTTCGTCTCGCTCGCGATCCCGCAAATGGCACTGGAGACCGAGGAACCCTTCCGGACAGACATTTAACTCATTCCCGTTAAATACACGAAATTAATGCGGCGCCCGGACACGGTTTGCCTCGGAAGAAAAGAGCTTCTCGTGGCACGCGCTTCGCGTTA
Source organism: Eufriesea mexicana (assembly GCF_001483705.2). Taxonomy (NCBI): domain Eukaryota; kingdom Metazoa; phylum Arthropoda; class Insecta; order Hymenoptera; family Apidae; genus Eufriesea; species Eufriesea mexicana. The sequence continues at coordinate 496,521 of NW_016908771.1, read as the reverse complement.
GCTTTCGCCACGAGAGGGTGAACGAGTCTGCCTCGTGGCGGTGATAATGGACTAAAATAGTCCTTCGAGTTCCGTTTATCCAGTTTATCGACTCCATTATAGAATAATTCCGTGGAAAAAATTCGAAAAAAGCTCGCCATTTATAAAATGATGAGCTCATTTGTCGGAGCAATTAACTCCGAAAGTCCATCTCCCACGAGGGGGTGAACGAATCTCCCTCGTGGGGGGAAGAATAAACCAAAATAGTCGATTAGTAGAATAATTATGACGAGAAAATTCGAAAAATATTAGAAAATAGAAAATTTAAAAAAAGTGAAATAAATCCTAATTAAAAACAAAAAAAAGAAAATAATGGAAATAGTATTATATGGAACAATATAATGAATATAATCATTTTCGCAATTTTATTCACACGTACAAAAGTGATATTACCTATTCGATTAATATTTACTTTGCCTAGTATTTACCGAGTAGAAGCGGGTAAAGGATGAAAATCCCGTGTGACCAAATTCGCCTAATACCTCGCGTAGGTAGGTAACCGTAGCAGAGGGTGAAGGACGGAAGTAGCCATGGGCCGTGGACAGAAAGGACGCAGGGGATGAGGTCTAAGGGAGGGCACGACGCGGTATTTCTTGTCCGGTCCAGGCTGTATGCTCGCTGGTCAAACAGTGTGTCGCCTTCGGTATTTATCGGGTAAGTTCTCACCTCAGGCTCATTTGTCTTTTCGCCGCGGGGAGTTGTCCAGGAGGGGTTAAACCGAGAGGTGAGAGTTTCGTGGAAGGAAAGAGAGCACGGGTCTCTCCGCGTAGATCTACTACTGAACCTCGCCCACTGACCTCTTCTGCACCTCCGTATTTCTTGGTCACGTTTCGCTCTGTGGAAGCGAAGGTAGCCTTACACGGATGGTTAACTTATTATTTACGACGAACAGCGATAATGAGAGGTAAGAGAATTCGGAAAATATACCTACGAATACCGGAGTGGTATGCACGATGAGAGATCAATGGGTACGGGTTTGACAGGAATTTGAGTTATAAATAAATATCTCGTAATAAGCTAGGAAATAATATAGATTTCTAAATTATTTTTCTGCATCCTGTGAGTTTGCTAGATAATTTTAGTTAATGTGTTCACTTCTGGAATTGTGAAAACTATATATTGGAAATAATATAGATTTCTAAATTATTTTTCTGCATCCTGTGAGTTTGCTAGATAATTTTAGTTTTGCTAGTTAATGTGTTCACTTCTGGAATTGTGAAAACTATGTAGTGGAACTATTAAGGCGATAGTATGATGGAGATGAATATAGTATAATTCCTTTTTGTCTTAATAAGACTCGATATTAATTTTGCGAGATATAATTTTGCATTTGAACATTTCCAGTAACATCTTCACTGGAAAGAAAGATGCAATGTTAGTAGAATTTTATTACAGTGAAAGATGGAAGACAATGGTATCCATTTTTCACCTATAAATGGGAGAAATTTGTGGAAAAAGATGTCTACTATTTTAATCCTTTTCCATATTATTGTAGAAGAAATACACTATATATGCAAGTAAGTAAATTTGCATGAACTGAAAATTGCACAGAGTGCCACCATTTTGGTGCATATCCACAATACCTACTAATCTTCTCCTATAAAATCAAATTTAACTCACAATCACATTATAATTATTCCAAGATATACCCCTTGGAGTTGCTCAAAGAGCCACTGAAGATCACAGAATGTGTCACCATTTTGGTGCATATCTACAGTATCTACTAACCTTCTCCTGTAAAATCAAAAACTTATGATCACGTTATAGCTATTCTAAAATATACCCCTTGAAATTATTCAAAAAGCCACTGAAAATCCTAAAACGTGCCACTATTTTATTCCATATCCATCGTATCTATTAACCTTCTTCTGTAAAATCAAATTTAACCCTTTGCACTTGGCGACTTTTTCGTTACAGAAAAATAGTAATTCTTCTAAAGACTTTCTGCCATAAAGTCGACGATATTTTAAAAGCGGTAAATAAGAAATCGTATGCAAATTAAGGCGTAAAATTATTTTGTCGTCTTTTGAGTGCAAAGAGTTAATTCATGATCATATTATAGTTATTCCAAGATATACCCCATGCAGTTGCTCAAAGAATTATGTTGAACCTACATGTAGGAACGGAATGAGTATGATTCAATCTAAAACAGTGCATCAGTCACTGGAAGAATGTCCAAAGTCTAAGAATTTGCAATCAACGACAGCGTGTCAAAGTCTAAAGTCAGTTTATAAGAATCAGTTTAAGAAAGATCAGAAGAGCGTACCTATAGTGAATCTCTCTTGTCTCATAGCCAGCCGCCGTCCTTCTATTTATAAGCTTATGTTATTCTATTAAGAAGCCAACAATACCATCTCAAGTCAATCGACCTTAAATCCGATCCTAGATACATGTGGGATTGGAATAAGTACGGCCCTGGAAGAATGATAAGTGTGTTTGGACTTGGAACGAAAGAGACCGTGCGCAAAAGGATCGATTGCAATGAATGTTTATGAAAGTTTATGAATGCGCCTGACCGTTTGGAATACGTGACCGACCGATTGAGAAGAGAGAACGTGGGTATAGATGAGGACAGCGTGAATGCTTAAATAAGGGTGCAAGGGCGCGGGCAGAAGCAGTTATTAACGGTCCCAAAGATAGTGTCTAAGAAGTAAAAGTCGAGTAGTTTCGTAGCCAATAAGTATAAGTTTATTGTATCTCAAGAAGCAGTAAAACAACATTACTTTAGCCAATCCACCCACCTCGATCCTACATACATATATCCTATACTTGAAACTCCAGGTCTAAAGCCTACCAGGACTGGAAGGACTATCACTGCCCAATAAAGAATTGGCAACTCGCACGCGTTATCCGCGGTCTCACCTTGCCCTTATCTCAGCCAGCTCGGGCGCTCAAACTCGCCTAGTCGCGCGCATGCAAAGCGGCCGGTTTTTTCCAAGGTTTCGCTGCTTAGACGTAGCTCGCGCGCATAATGTACGCTCGGATGCGAAGGAAAAAACAGATTACGCGGCCGTGCCGCGGACGTTATTAATGACACGCGCGCCGGCCGCATAATATTCATTACCACAAATAGTTGATTATGTACGTTGGCTCATATTTTACCAACGGCCGACAAAGGACGTTGCTACGCGGCGGAGGCCATGACGAATTAATCTACTGATTAAAGCAATCCCCCTGACACCACTGGCTGCTACCACACATTTAATACGTCACCGGGAATCAAATCTCGTCCGCCCTTGCCGATTTTTTGCCACCATCCGCGAACAGCATCTCTCGTTCTCTCCACCTCGACGTCGCGAATTCCTACGCTCTCAGGATCGTGCTCGTAGACCGTTCGTTCGGTCTCGTTAACCGCGGCAGAGAAAGAGAGAGAGAGAGAGAGAGGGAGAGCCGGGGAGAGGAACGTTATCGCCATTAACTCGGCGATTCCACGGTATCGTTGGATAGATTTTCCTGCCCGTGGAATGTTGATACCGAGACGCCTGATGGCGATGTGCAACCTTTGATCGGTGAGAGAAAAATGGTGATCGATGATGACCGGGACGCGTGAGTGAATGCGCGAGGTGAACCGGGATCGTGCGGATTCTACGTCCACGATGATTGCATCGTGTACTCGCTCCGATGGTTAGAGGTCTGTTTAGGGCCTTGAGGAATCCTGGAATCGCGATGTCGTAAATTGTCGCGACTGTACCACGGTATTCAGAACACGGTGTGGATATTTCAAGTAGCGAAGTGGAATAATTAGCGAGTATGATGGGTTGCGTAGAGTTTGACGTTTTCATCGAACCTAACTTCGAGGTACGTGGATCTGATTTTCTTATAGCGTCGATTTACGATGCAAAATTTGAAAATAGAGGCTTGGAATTTAATTGATTTGACGAGTGTTAGGGTCTTGTGATGAAGAGAGGTCTATTTAGGGCCTGGAAGAATCAGGAATCGAGTTATAAAATGTTAAGATCGTGTTATAGACTGTAGATTATAATTTGTTATTGATATTTCACAGAAAGAGGGGCTATAATATTAAATTGTTATAAATATAATGCGAATCCCAGAGTTTAATGTTTTCAGTGCTCCTAACTAAGGCATAAATCGGTTTAAGGTTAGGTCTCAATTAAACTTGAGTATCCAGTCTATGGTACTTAACCTACATTCGCTTTATCATTAATTTTCCATATAATTGGAAGTCGAAGCATGAAATTTTGTCGATTTGTATGAGTGATCACTGAGATGATCAGACGTCTGTTTAGATCCTTGAAGAATCGTGGAATCGCTATGTCATAAGCTGTTGCAACTATATACACCTACTATAGTATTCAGACTGTGATATAAAAATCTCAAAAATAGGAATTTATAATTACATTTTGTATCGTGAATCCTAGAATCGTATATTTTCATAGACCCCTAACTTTGGCGTAGACCGGTTCCCTGTCAATTAAATTAAATTCCAGTGTCCATCGACTGGTCCGTGACCTACCTCTCCTCTTGTTTATCACCGACTCGCGACACGATTACGAATCGAAGCCGGCAGTTTGGTCGATTTGCATTGGAAAGAACGGAGGAACGTTTACAAATCGGTTTTAAATGAATCGGCTGGCCACGCGGGACAGAATCCGGCGGCCGGATTGGCCGCGAAATGTCCGTTTTATTAAGACGCGCAGCGGTATAACTTATTACAATTCACGTAACAGATTCCGTCAATGTTTATAGCCGGCGAGATTTCATCCATCACCATTTTTCAGTATATCTGCGATCATCCATCACGAACGCGCCGGAATCCCGGGGTGGGCTTGACGCGCTAGCCTGCCCTCCCGAGCTAACAACTTGTTCCTGTTGACACTATCGAAAGCGTAACCACTTATGGATGATCATACACGATTTATCTCGCGACTGATCGCGATTGTCCACGGGAACGGTCGGTCTGCGAGTTCAAAGAAACTCGTTCGAATCGATAACGCGTGCCGCGATAAAAACGTGCAAATTCTGTGCCACTGGGGCCATTGAAAATCCTATCTCGAATGGCGAATGGCGAACCATTTTTTCGCTTCGTTATACGACTGCGAACAAAAATATCCCGCTATTTTTTAGATCCGTTTAAACGATTTTTTACCATCATTGAAATAGCATATGTTCGTTTTATCCAAATAAAATGGACTTCGTAATTGTCGCGCGACAAATTTCAAGAGTTACCGTATGGAAATTAATATTGTTTTAAAATTATTTTTATTTGAGGAACTATTCTTAATCGCCGTTTGTTTCAATGCCATAACTTAAATAAAGGATACCTAAAGAATAAATAAAGAAAAATACACTGTAGACCTCTTTCTAATTTAGCCCTTTCAACGAGCAGCTGTTTGCAATTAACTCACTAGCGCCACCGTGGCACACATCTCCATCAAGCGTATATCTTAAATATGGTACGTATTATTGAATTATTTTCTATCCATACCAATATTATTCTGCAATTATCTTCTCACTAATGTGCCCCATTCTCGCAATATTGTTTTTTCAAATTTGTTGACCGTACTCGTAAAATTGTTAAGTCACATTTACCTCTTTAACGAATGTTTTCTCTGTACATCGTAACGAATAATAATTGCCGCAATTAAAAAATTTCTGAACGAAATCCAAACCGTAGTCCGAACCGTCTGTCCGGCTAAAATAACATACTCATCAGCGGCACGCTAATCAAAATAACATTTCACTCAGCCCCAATTACACACCGCTCCGCTCGGTTCTTAAAATTCCTCTAATCCCATATTCCTATTACGAGTATACTCGGAATCCGCTAATTCCCTGGCGGCCGATCGAATCCCCTCCGCTCGTAATACCCGAACCAAACGCATCATCGTTACCCTGTTAACTCCGAGGCAGAATTAATCAGCATCGTGCCAGTCGAAAATCAACTTTCCGCGGGCGTATGGAATTAAAAGCATCGACGGGCGGCGATAAGAGGGGGACAAGGTGACAGCCATCGCGGTATCGGGCTGGAATCGGGGGAAAATTCGTCGGTTCGGCGATTAGGCCGCGATCGTTAACGCCGACCTGTGTGACGCTTTCGAGGATCTCGAACGCGGCCGAGGAGATGGCGGGAAGGGGTGGAAAAGGCGAGTCGGAAGCGGTGTCCTTAAAGCTCCACCGCGAGGAAAGAAGCGCGTGCACGCGAACGCGCACTTAGCGTCACGAATTGATATCGAGTCGTGGGTCACGTGACTGGAAACATCAAAGCAGCACGCCGTGCACGGTTCGTATCGGGGTTGCCTCTGAAAGCCGATTGGTCGAGCCGGCGATTCGCGTAGCGTATCACGTGGCACGCCTTCTGGTCACGCGAGTCGTCTTTGTTTCAACTTCGAACAGGGGGTAAAAAGTTTCGCGCGAGCCGCCGTCTCACACCCCTGATGGCGAGTACGGGTCGCACGGGCTGCTGACCGATCGATTTCGCCCCCAAGTTGGAAATTATTGAATTTCCTAAATTTCCTACTTCATCTGCTCTTTTTTCCTTTTTATTTTTTTATTTTTTCTTTTCAGAGGGGAACATGATTTTCTACTTTCTCGGAGCGTTCTCGGAGTTTACGTTTTTGTATTTCGTGGGTACAGAAGGTGGAGTTTATTAAGGGTACGTTGAGTCGATAGAAATTTCTTTTTTGAGAATTATTGGGGTTTTCGAAAGTTTCGGAAATTTCGATAGGAAACGTTGATTTTGTATTCGTTTCGGGAACCACCATTGGGTCTCTAAAAATTTGTTAAATTCGTATTCAAAGTATTACTATATAATAAATATATTTTTTCCTGTAGATTAACGGAAATTTACCTTGTTTAATGATTAAATAAATAAATAAATATTCGTGGAGGAAATGGGTAAGAAATTTTTAATTCGAAGATTGGCCGCGATGGAGGACGAAACGCGTATTTTTAGTGGCGACTCCATCGAGGTCGAGTACCTTGAAAATATTCCTTCACCGCCCCTTTCAACGACTGCAACGTGTTCGACGGACCTTGTTATTAGCCGGTATCGCAATCTCGTGATCGAGTGTGCGTCGGTTGGTCCTCGATGGGCTGAAATTGCTCGAATAACAAGCAGCGCGGCTCGTTTCCGCGGCCCAATGGGCTTCCACGTACAAAACAACCCCGAGACGATAGGCGCGTAATTATATAGCGACCGACCGTTCCACCCCGACGTGTGTATTACGCGTGCGATCCCGAAAAAGAGATATTAGAAACGCGGCTGGCTCGCGATTCCAGATAACCGGCGAACACCGTTGACAGCTCGACTCTCTTTCAGATCTAGCCGTTTTCCAGTTCCTTCCATTACCATATGGACATTTCCTACGCGTTGCTTTGCCGATAATCTCGTGGTTACGTATAATTTCTTAGTATTCGTATTCGAGTCTTTCTAATTTTTTAATTTTCGAAGTTCGTGTTGAGTTTTAATAATATTTTAATTTCCGAATTTCACTTTGAGTGTTGTCAATTATTTAATTTCCGAATTTCAAGTCGAGTGTTGACAATTATTTAATTTCCGAGATTTCACGTTGAGTATTGTCAATTATTTAATTTCCGAATTTCAAGTTGTGTTTTCCTAATTTTCTGATCTTTGAATCTTACTCTGAGAGTTCCTAATTTTTTGATATTCGAATTTCAAGCTGAGTCTTTCTAATTTTTTAATTTTCGAATTCCAGGTTGAGTTTTCCTAATCATTTCTTAGTATTCGTATTTATCGACGTGTCTTTTATCGAGGATTCGAGTTTTTCTAATTTTTTAATTTTCGAAGTTCGTGTTGAGTTTTAATAATATTTTAATTTCCGAATTTCACTTTGAGTGTCGTCAATTACTTAATTTCCGAATTTCACGTTGAGTGTTGTCAATTATTTAATTTCCGAATTTCAAGTCGAGTGTTGACAATTATTTAATTTCCGAGATTTCACGTTGAGTGTTGTCAATTATTTAATTTCCGAATTTCAAGTTGTGTTTTCCTAATTTTCTGATCATCGAATCTTACTCTGAAGTATCTAATTTTTTGATCTACGTTGAGTGTTGTCAATTATTTAATTTCCGAATTTCAAGTTGTGTTTTCCTAATTTTCTGATCTTCGAATCTTACTCTGTAGTTTCTAATTTTTTGATCTTCGAATTTCAAGCTGAGTCTTTCTAATTTTTTAATTTTTGAATTCCAGGTTGAGTTTTCCTAATCATCTAGTTCTCTGATTCCAAATAGAGTATTTCCAATTTTTAAACTTCCGAATTTCAAGTTTTTCTAGTTTTCTAATGAACGCGAGAAGGGTGGTTTTCATGAAGAAATTTTTTGACGGGTATTTTACGAAAGGAATAGGAATTCTTGTAAGTAGAACAGCCTTTCAAGGGTATGAAAAGTTACACGGGTAGATTTAAATGGAAGAAAATATTGCACAGTGTCACGCCTGGACTGTGAGACTTGCATCTGCTTGCAATATTTCTTTTTGCAGAACCCATGCTTAAGCAGTCGATTTATGCAGGGTTGGATGCTTTCAACGTGGCCTGCTCCGGACGGTTCTCATCAGGGCAGATGTCTTCATTTTTCTGGCCAAAGGCTATTCTTATATCGACGTTATAATCACGAATTTCGTCGCTGAACGACGGCGAATTTTTAATGCGCGCATCTGCCCCCTTGATTGTATAATCACCCGGTTATAAATCGGCCGCGAGCACGTATCGTCGCAATTTCAGCCTGCGCGTAACTTAAAAATATTACTGCGAATTTATCCACCTTTACGATCTTTCGGATCCAGGAAACTCCAAATTGATATCCTCTTCGTGCACACCGCGAACCATTATCTTCGATTCTCTCTCAAGGCTTCCGCACCTTCATTTACTATATTATTCAACGTGTACGTGAACTCCTTACCTACACACCAACCTCGAATTTGTAATCGTCTCGCACAAATTTACTAAATCCCAGTAATACTTCTATAAAATTAACAATTCAATCGCCAAGACAAAATGTGCAAAAATAAAGAAAATAATGGAAATTCCAGGAAATTTAGGAAATAATGAAAATATAAGAGAATACAGAAAAATATAGGAAAAATTCTATAGTTGTACAGAAAGGTTGAGAAAATTTGTAGAAAATTCTACAATCCCTCAAATAAATATCTCTCCTACCAACACAGAGATCCTGTCGCTATAAAATTCAATCACAGACACAGAAAGCAAACAAACATAACAGCTATAAACCACAACAAAAATATATAAAAATATGGAGAAATATCGAAAAGATTACACAAAAAGCGACGGAAAAATTCGGGAAATCCGTAGTAAGCGAACTCGAACGATAAGAGAAAGAACGCTGAGGGGCACGGGGGTCATAAAGACAAAAATAAAGAAAATAATGGAAATTCCAAGGAATTTAGAAAATAATAATACAAAAGATTACAGAAAAATATAGGAAAAATTCTATAGTTATACAGAAGGGTTAAGAAAATTTGTAGAAAATTCTACAATCCCTCAAATAAATATCTCTCCTGCCCACATAGGGATCCTGCCGCTACAAAATTCAATCGGAAACTCAAAAACGTGACAGGTATAAAGCGCAACAAAAATATATAAAAATATGAAGAAATATCGAAAAGATTGCACAAACAGGGATGGAAAAATTCGGGAAACCCGTAGTAAGCGAAGCCGAACGATAAGAGGGAGAACGCTGAGGGGCATGGGGGTCTGAAAAATAGCGAAACCTGTGCGAAACGATACGTTTCTCGCGCGGAGTTCTCATACGGGCAAAGTGGAACTTATCTTTCCGCGGGCTAATAGAATAGCGAGCTGGTGGTTGTTCGCCTGCGGGGGTGGGAATGCCGCGTACCCGCGGCTAGGACCCGCTGGAGCTGCTTCGCCGCGGTTTCCCGTCCCCGTTTCGCGGCATTCGAATTGCAAATACCAGAATGTTTGCATGTTGTTGTCACCGCATCGGTGCCCGGAGGGGACACGAGGAGCGGCATACAGAAAGAGCAGGGCCAACACGGGCGGCGGAGGGGGAGGAAGAAGGAGAAGAGGGAGGATGAGGAGGAGGAAGAACTCCTCAAGAGGAAATGGAGAGGAACCGACTCGAGTCTCAGATAAAGACGAATAAAAATAGGCGAGCGAGCGGAGAGATAGAGGGTGCAGGATGGAGACGGTGTTTCCTGCCCGAGGAACATTAGCGCCCTCGATACTCACCCCCTGCCCCCGCCGCTTCGCCACCCACGCCCACGAAGGGACCAAGTTCCTCTGCCCGAGCGTTTGCCTCTCGTTTCGTCCGCGTGACAGACGCGCCACCACCCCCTCGATTCTAACATTCTTCTGTTTATTTTCCACTCTTCTTCTTCCTTTTCCTCTCTTTCTTTCCCTCCCTTCTTTCCTTCCCCGTTCGCGTCTCGCGCAAATCCGCAACCACCCCCTCGGTTCTACGATTTTTCTTTTTATTTTTTCCCCTTTGCTTTTCCTGATTTCTTTCTCTCTTTACCTTGCTTTCTTTATTTACTCGACTGCTCTAATCCGCGACCACCCCCTCGATTCTAGGATTTTTTTATTCGTTGGTCTGCCTCTCGCGTAAATCCGCAACTACCCCCTCGATAATACGATTTCTCTATTTATTTTCTACGTTTCTCTTCCAAATTCTGTCACTTTTCTATTTGTTAGCATTGTCAAGAATGCTCATCCAATAATTCTTATAAGGTTCTTTTGCCTACTTTCGTGTTATCAACTATCAGACTTTCTCAGATGCCTGTTTGCACTTGGACAAAAATGGAAAAATGAAAGTGGCTTTTTCCAAAAGTTAAAAACGGATGTTAAATTGAGAAAATGTTGTTACTTACCCTAGACGAAGGGTCTCTTCCTCCATCGTTTAGTAGAAGGTTCGTAGGTAGAACTGTTGTATCTTGTACGACTTGAACAGTTTCTTCTTTCCTGGAACATAAACAACGCGTGATGTATATTTCATAATTCGGGCAGTAGTGGGAAAAGAAAATGCAATTATTCTCTGTTTCAATCTTTCCCTCCGAAATGCTTTACGCGTTTCATTCCAGTTTCTTTCCTCGCTCGAACAGTTCATCGCGTTTCCCTGAAAAGTATTTGTCAAGTGCACTCGACCGAGGTGTCGCGCTGGAATATCATCCCTTATCTCGCTTGCAGTGAAATCGGCCGTCGTTAGGGCGAAATCGATAGAGAAGACGCGAGTTTTTAGCGAACTTAGCCATCGCTAAGTAGGAAGGAAAGCACTCATCCTCCTTAATCTCACAAACAAGCCAATGAAGAACCAAAATTCTCGCAAAATTCTCAATGTTTATTCCGAGTATTCGGCACAATATTATGCAATACTTTGCTTTTTATCTAGAATATTCTCATCGCTATTTAAAAATAATTAGACACCCAGATATCCATTTTCAAAATTAAATGAAACACTTGTAGGCTTAAAAAATAAATTTCTATAACAATGACAATAGTGATTTCTCGTATCTCGAACATCATAGTACGAAGAAAAGAAACAAGGAAGGGCATCACGATGTTTAAATATATCAGAAAGAAGCCATAAGGGAACCAGAATTCCGTCTGGGTTCTCCTGCGAGGAATTAAAAAAATATATTTCCTAACCACGATTATGGAAGGCATAAAATACGAACTTCCTCGAACACATAAATCCAGCGGCCTCTGGTTTGACGAATATCACGAGAGAGGAGGAAGAGAGAGCAGCGGAGGGTGTCGGCCAAGGAAACCGGATGTTTCGCGAGATCCAGTCGCGCGATTTGTTTCGCTGTTGCTCGTAGCCAAGTTATAAAGTTCCCCCTATCTGCCGGAGAAGATACGTCTCTCCTCTTTGCCTGGGGAGCGTTTATCGCGCGATTCCATATTGAAAAGCGCGGATACGGGAGGAAGGATCTCGCGCCAAGTCTCTTTGAACTTCTTCGCGGCCACTTATTGGCAGATCTAGATGCCGGAGTTGAACAGAGTCCTGCTCGTTCTTTACGAGATACGCCCTGCGCCCCGCTCGTGCAAATATATCTCTGGAATATTCCTTACACTCGTTGATGAAGTACGTAAAAATCGCTGGGAGATAGCCGCGAAAAGAAACATCCTCTCGAGCACTTCTTATCGCGATATTCGTGCAAACCTGGCTCCTCTATTGGGGAACAAGGCTCAGATAAACGTAGACCAGAAATTTTTAAACGGGTTCTATTTTATGAAATAAGTAAAATAATTGTTAAATTATTTAAGAGACTCCTGCGAGATGGAATAATACTGTAAAATATTTAATCGTTGGTTTTACTTTGCTTTAAGTACAGAGCAGAACAGATTAGACTGTTTAAGGTAAACCTGTCCATGTAATTAGAATATTCTGTAGTTGTAACAGATGTTACAGGAATTATTCTATCTCTTACGCTAATTAATGAAATTATCTATTTAGTAAAATTTTTAAAAAGGAAAATAAATTTTAATTGAGCAAGAGTATGAAAAAGGAAAAAGAGTTATTTTTTATTTGCATGTGTGTATGTCTTTTCTATTATTAAAACACCCTATTTCACGTTGATGATCTAATAAATATTATTTCATTTAAAAGAAAATTAATATCTAGACATAGCTTGGGGTACAAAATATTTAAAAAATATTTTTCGACTGTGCATCGAATCTTCCTTTACCCACCTTCTAATTAATTTATATTCTACAGTGAAAAATACATAATAGGTTTATAAAATTATTTGGAAGAATTACAAATTCGTATATTCGTAAGACTTTACAAAATTATTCTAACCATTGGATTGATCAAAACTCGATGTGGGTATTTTCAGTATAAAATAACGAAGACACCATTTTCATCTATGGAATTATTGTGGATTTGGTTTTATTAGTGTGAATGCAAGTGTGTGTGGTCGAATAATGGCACTTTTAGAAGTGCGAGTGGAAGATCTAGAATGCTTGGTGTTGTCCAGTTGCTATGAATCAGAGTAAATATGTTATAAGGAAGTTCAGTTTGTTATAAGAAGCGTGAGAGTGAAGAATTAGGATATAAGACGTGTGTAAATTATAATTTTATAATAAATATACGGTTGTTATACAACAAACTCACAATTATTACGTTCCCTTAAGGAAAAATTCAGCATCGACTGCAGACATCCGATTAGTCTACCGTCTATTCGTCATTAAATTCGCGAGCAACTACGTACAGGCCTAATCACCCTTACCACATCACCTCTCCCGAACGTTTAAAACCCTCGCTTAGCCCTGTGCCCTTCTCACGGAGAAGGTGTGCGAGCCGGTTAAAAACCGCTAACCCGGCCAGCTGAAAGTGGAGAGCGAAGAAATGTGAAACGAGGGAAGTAAGAAGCATGGAAGTTTTCATGAAACTTCACGAAGAATCCTGTTCGTCCCACGATAATCGCGCGAAGAGGATGCTGCGAGGTAAACGCCGGATATCTGGCGTCTGTCCCTATTATGGCGGCCATTTCGCTGGCCCCGGACATGCTGGTCGCCGCATTACGGTAATACAGCCTAATAATAGAGTGGCTAAGAAACGAGAAAGACCGAAACAGGGAAAAAGGAGAGAGCAGTGACGATGTCGTGGAAGAAGAGAGGGCCCCGATTGGCCGCCCCAGGCCCGTAATTGCGGCCGTACGATGATTATTGGTGGCGGAGGGGCCCCGATCACGATCGAGACTCCGCAAGCTTGGATCTCAGCCGATCGTTCCTTCGTCCCTTTCCAAGCGTGCACGACCAGCTAAACACACCCATTACACTGAAAATGCGACTTTGATGATTGGGTGCGAGCCTCTCCTTCGCGTGTTCCCTTCATGGCGGACGCTTTATCGCCGATTCAAGCCGGCGATCGCTGTCCTTCCCTCTGTTACTCTTCTGGTCCCGCGTTGATGATTCCTGGACGTGGGAGGGCTCACGGTGAATTGTTTCACCACCGCGGTGGTACGGCATTCTTCTTCGTGCTTTTTACCTCGTGACGTAATCGTGGATCATCGAGTCGAAGAGGAGTCAAGAGTTTGCTGTTGTTCGACGAGTGCCAGGCTTGTTTGATGAGCTTGCCAGGCCAGGATTAGCGAGATTACCGATCGCGAGCTTCGGGGAAAGTGCTCGCAATGGGTCTATGGATTTTTCTTACACCTCGGATTCCTCCTTCCTCATGCAACTCTGACATTGCTCGGTGACGCGGGATTCGTTGTAGAATGTTTACTTGTAACGGAGATTTTCCTTGGAATTTCTGGTTTCCCTTGACGTCACATCTGAATCTCAATTCTGAACTTGCATATGGAAACACAGCATATAAGCAATAATGGAGTATGTGTGACTACAAAGACGAGAATTGTGTTGGCTAATTAGTCGGACTATAACTAATTCAAGTTGAGCTGAAGTAATAAATTAAAAATCTACACAACAATGACACCTATTTGGATATACTGAGTAGCACTCTGAACAGCAAAGAGCAAAAATGGAATTACTCCAAGGGATCATTCTTAGAACAATGGCTGGTGCACCCTGGTACGATAGAAATGACTATATTCCCAAAGATCTAGAAATTATCTATAAGCAAAGAATTGCAAATCCTCCTAACAAATTAGCTGCAAAAGTTTACACTGGAAGATTGCAACAAATTGAAAAGGAATTTACTTTCCTTCTCATCATAGAACGTATTTGTTACCATATTTACTACCTCACGTTATTATACCATAACATCTTGCAAACAGAAAATTTTTATTCTTAATTAAAACGAAATTAACTTTTTCAATTTCGAAATAAATAAACGCGACAATCTGACACGTGTCACTAATAAAAGGACAATACTGTAACTTCCAAAGGCGCCATTTTATTTCTACAATGATTCTAAAGACACGTAGCTGCTTTTGACAAAATGATGCTGACTTTTGTTCAGATAGAAACATAATATAGTTCCTCTATAGTTACTCGTCTTCCTTGCACCACTATAACTATGGTCAATTGTGTATAATGTATTTAGCACCTCGTTGTAGGTAATCCTGGTGTTAAAATGGTTTTCAGGATCTTGGTTAACGGGTTATACAATTCTAAATGGTGTATAGAAATCGGAGCGTCGTTTCATTCCACGAGTTTGTTGAAAATGTACGAATAGCAGTTTCGTGTGGTCACAGACATGTTCCGTTTTCTGGGACTTAACGTTCGAGCGCTGGCCAGCCAGCAGGTTGCTTGCTTTTATTACGGGACATGCGGCAGCACGCGGTCAACCTGCAATTAATTTCAATTATAAAAATATCATTGCCCTTTATGGCTCTGGCAGGTGCTTCGTGGTCAGGGGTCAGCTTTTTGCTTGGACCGTTCTCACGGTTTCCGTGTGTCTTTCCCGAAAGCACGCCCGAGACCCCGTTCTCGTTGCTGAGATTAATTTCGCGCGGGCTGCTCCAGAAGAAGGCTGCCACTTTACGACCACGTTTGTTTTATCCGAAAAATCCTCCTCTAAAAACCAGTGTGCTTAACTTTCCTCGGGAATGATCGAAATTTCTGGGTCATTTTGCCGAGTAACTCTCCCGTCTTATTAGGATGGAGCGAGGTGTATAATTAAATTTAGTTTCGAATATAAGGTTATATATTGCTGTTCTATTTTCGAATTTAAATCGCGAGTCTTTTCGTATCTTGAAATAATTTATGGATTAATTCCTGGGATGCTCGAAACTCGGCAAGTTACATTTCCCTCGCTATTTTTTGGTGAAGGTATATTTGAAATTTAAATAATTGATGATACTGCCCCTTATGTTACTTCATTTCCTATTCCTTCCTATTCATTTCCTATTTTTTGTTCATTTCCTATTCTTCTTGGCCATGTTTCCAAGAGTATTTAAATACCGAATCTTTTTCAGCTCAATAATGCTCAATAATGGCAGCTTGAAACAATTTATATTTTCCAAAGTCTCACGATATTTATTAATTGCATCTCATCGAATAATTCTTTTGCCTTTTTTTCAATGAAATAAAATAATAAAATAAAATTCGGACTACTATTTAGAGGCAGATGCACCACTCACAAACTAAAGTGATCATCTCCCCTTTTGCAATTTCTTTAAACTTCAATGCCAAAATACTTAGTTAATAATTATTTATATTCAAAATATATTCCTATTTTCACTCGACCCGGTTATAAATATTTCATCCATACAATTCTTACACGTGGTCATCCGTCCATCTTCACGCACCTTAGATGTTACCCTAAACGCTTAATCTGGACCCGACATCTCCCTTAACCCTTTGCACTCGAGAGGTGAGCTTCAGTGACCATTTCATAAAATTTGGAAGATCGATATTAATTAATATATCAAATTTAATGTAATGTAACAGTGCGAAGTATCGAAGTCAAATAATTCTACAACTCTATTATTATACAATTCTTTATTTACTGCTGAAAGAAGTATCGTCAGTTTTCTAGTAGAGAATATTTGAATTTCTACTCTTCTCTAGCCAAGAAATCGTAGAGTGCAAAGGATTAAGAGTGGTATCGGGTCCAGCTTTAGCGTTTAGGGTAACATCTGAAGTGCGTGAAGATGGACGGATGACCACGTGTAAGATTTGTATGGATATAATATTTATAACCAGGTCGAGTGAAAATAGGAATAGGAATAATAGTGGAAAATAGAAAATAGAAAATAGGAATAATACTGTCTCCTTTGCTAGAGTCCTTCCCAGCTCACAATACCACATTTATGTATACATGTTCATCCTTCTATCGACTATATACACACTTCAGTCATCATAGATGTCACGATTGGTATCGAGAGCTAACTGCATCCTACAGCAACGAAGCTCGAATCCCTTCAACCCCTTCCCGACGACAGGTCGAAACAACCCGCGCCTGGACGCGCTTGCACGATACACCCCAACTGAAACTGGCGAAGCAGTTACTTTTTCCTCGCTTTCGCAACGAAACAGACGAGAGCAAGGCAGCAAATTAGCCGCTTAAAGTCCGTTTGCTACAATCGCGCCGGGTTCCTGGCAAACCGGGGTTACATCGATCCCATTGTCGTCGAAAGACGGCCCTCACCGGCAAGAAAAAGGCTCCATTGTTCCGGCGCTAATAGTCCGTTAATTCCCGGCGTACATTGTGCGCGATATTCCTCCGCGGCTCTGGGGATCGGTTAAATCGAATCATAAAAGAATCATAATTAACCGGTCTTTTGTTGCCGCGGTAGAGACGCCGCGGCGAGAAAGCGCCTCGCGCCGCCGCTCTCTCTCCTCTTCTTCGCCGGCCAAATTGCCACTTCCGACTTTCGCTGGCCCGCTAATTTTGAATAATACCCAGCGCGGTCACCGGAGGTAGATTTATAATCATAAACGGACGATTTCGGTGGACGACGGGCGACGGAATTGATGGACAGCTCGGCTCGATTTTTCGACCTCCTTTTCCCCCAGTTTAAGCATCCAGGATTACTCCTCGAGGACTCAGACGACGGGGGAGACTTGGCTCGAAGAATAGGAAATTATGGGTGTAAATGTCATCGTGTAAAGGTACAGATTATACACCTGTACAGTTGTCAAAAGAATTGGGAATATAAATATATAAATACGAAGTACAGGAATATTTCCAGGATTCCTATTCGTGGTTTCAAACAAAGAGGGAGATTTGACTCGAAGAATAGGAAATTATAGGCGTAAGTGTTATCGAATAAACGTTCAGATTATATACCTGTACAATTGTCAAAAGAATTGGAAATGTAAATACGAAATACAGGAATATTTCCAGGATTCCTCCTCGAGGTTTCAGACGAGGGGGCGGGAGACGGAGGCTTGGTTCGAAGAATAGGAAATTATGGGTGTAAGTGTTATGGAATAAACGTACAGATTATACACCTGTACAATTGTCAAAAGAATTGGAAATGTAAATACGAAATACAGGAATATTTCCAGGATTCCTCCTCGAGGTTTCAAACGAGGGGTCGGAGGAGAGGGGCTTGGCTCGAAGAATAGGAAATTATGAGTGTAAGTATTATCGAGTAAACGTACAGATTATACACCTGTACAATTGTCAAAAGAATAGGAAATATAAATATATAAATACGAAATACAGGAATATCTCCAGAATTCCTCCTCGAGGTTTCAAATGAGGGGTCGGAGGAGAGGGGCTTGGCTCGAAGAATAGGAAATTATGAGTGTAAGTATTATCGAGTAAACGTACAAATTATACGCCTGTACAATTGTCAAAAGAATAGGAAATATAAATATATAAATACGAAATACAGGAATATTTCCAGGATTCCTCCTCGAGGTTTTAAACAGAGAGGGGAGACTTGGCTCGAAGAATAGGAAATTATGGGTGTAAGTGTTATGGAATAAACGTACAGATTATACACCTGTACAATTGTCAAAAGAATCGGAAATATAAATACGAAATACAGGAATATTTTCTATCTGAAAAGGACGAAACTCTGCTCAAAATGTCACACATATTAGTAATTACTATTATTAATAAATTTAATACTAACACTAGAAATTCAGCAGACATGAGACGAAACTCTATCACTGCTATACTCTCCTTCCTCTTCCACACCTGTACAACTCGATAATATCTAGAAATACCAAAGACAAGAGCTAGCTACTCTCACCGGGATAAGAACCTGGACTCGTCGCAGCTATATCGGAATATTTGACCGTCCAGGAGAGGAGGACGTTGTTGAAAACCTCGCTGTAAAAGGCGAGGAGCGAGGAGGACAGGGACGGAACGAGGTCGATCGAAATAAATCCGAGGCACGTATCGTTGAACCCGCAGCGTCTGTATTTTAAAACAACTAAAAGAGGAGAGCGGTGGCGGAGCTCGGGGCCCATTTAAATCTGTTGAATGGCTCGAAGGAGCAGAGCAACCTTCTCTTTCAGCGCGGGGATTCGGCAACAAAGGCGGAGGTTTTACTTTTAAATTTAGTACACGCCTGGCTCACCCCCGGCCCTCAGCGTCGTCTTGGTTCCGCGGCAGCCTCGCGACCGGTCGGTAAGTAAAATAGGGATTTAGACCCTGCTCGAGTTTATTGCTCGAGCTCGCTCTCCGGCTGGATACGATAAATCAGCGTTCGGTAAATCGCCCGCAATGATCCGGACGTGAATCAGGATCAGCCTCGCGAGTGTTTCTAGCCCTGAGATTAACGAATTAAGTCCACCCCTCGGAAGGTTCTGCAGTGGGTACGCTTTCATCGGGTGAACGATCCTTTTTCTCCTTGAGAATGATCCCGTGGTTCCTTTGGTGCCAGGAAGCCGCGTTATTACGAATGACGGTACCAATTGGGATCTCCAGGTGTTGGAATACATACATTATTGCACTAGTCGCGACATCTATAATAAGAAGAGAGTATCCTATTTGAATTTTCGCAGTAAATTATTTTCCGTTCGAAGATCTATTTTTTCTGACACTCAGGATCAATTATATTTGACGCTAGGATCTCTAGGTGTTGGATTATACACGTATCTATTATACTAATCGCGATTTCTGTAATAGAGAGTGTCCCATTTGAATTTTCGCGGTCAAATATTTCCATTTTGGAAACCTATTTTTCCTGACACTGAGGATCAATTATATTTGACGCTAGGATCTCTGGGTGTTGGATTATACACGTATCTATTATACTAATCGCGATTTCTGTAATAGAGAGTGTCCCATTTGAATTTTCGCGGTCAAATATTTCCACTTTGGAAACCTAATTTTCCTGACACTTGGAATCAATTACATTTGGCGCTAGGTTAATATACGATATATGTACATACTGTACTAATCGCGACATCTATAATATAGAGTGTCCCATTTAAAATTTCGCCGTCAAATATTTCCTTTTCAAAAACCTATTTTTCCTGATGCTAAGGATTAATTATATTTGACATTAGGATCTCCAGGTGTTGGATTGTATATGCACCTATTGTACTAATCGCGACATCTATAATACAGAATGTCCCATTTAAAGTTTCGCACTCAAGAAAGATCTATTCTTCCCCATTTAAGTGCCCTTGGACGACCTTCGAAGACCAAAATATTATAGATCAATAAATTCACCCTGAAATGCATTATCCGCTTACGTAAAAGAAACAAAAGAAACTAAAAGGACGAATAAATTTTTCTCTATAATTTTCTATCTAGTATTTTCTCTAATCTAATATTTTCAATCATTTTAAGCCAATTAAACAAGCAACAATGAGTACAATTACGAAGATAATATCTACTGTAACCTTCGTGATCTTTGAATTACAGTAATTACAATTTCGAACTGACTAAACACCATTTTCAACAATCTTTAGTAACAAAACCCAATAATTATCACTCGAAGACAATGAAAATATGATCTTCCTAATCCTCGTGCAATTTAATACCGATTTTGGGTTAGTACAATCTCATAAAGCTGCTAAATATAATTGGCAACGTGAAGACAGCATCGTCGATAATCTCGAGGCAAGTAGATGCAAATTTTGTATCGCACGAGTCGAAAGAAAGTCCCGAGGTCAGGTTAAACAACGAACCCCCCGATGGCAGCAAGGTGGGGGACAGTTTATTCGAAACTTGGCCCGAAATACATTACCCTAATGAATTAGAAGTCGGCCGGGCCGATTCGAGGCCCAGCCGAAGTTCAATTAACTTTAAGAATCAGGTGACATATTTAATTTCCTCGGAATAATGAGAGTGGTTTCGGGGAAGGGCGAATGGCCGAGATAGAGCCGGCAGGAGTTCCGGAAGGAGACGCCCGGTCCTTCGCGCTGCCTCTGTTGGCTCGAGAGAGAACGGCTCTGAACTTATCGCAGGAAGCAGCCCTGGGAGACTTATTTAGAAAATGGGAAACGCTCCTGTTAATCGACCAGCCGTTTGTTACTTCGTCAAACAGACCGTCCTTCGATTCCAGAATCTACGAATTAAAGTGCAGCTCGAGACATCGCCAAGATTCTTTGATATTTGTAGTCCCAGTCCTTTATGGTAATTTTTGGTAAAATGACAAGTCAATTTTGTACTCAAAGAATTGGCAGTTGGTACACGATCTAAGATACGATATTTAAAACGTTCTGGGATCTCCTATTCGTACTATTGATGATAGAAAAATATAATAGTTTGGGGAGAAGTTTATGTAGAATATAAAATACAAAATTCTAATTTGGAAATATTTAATTAAAAATTTCAAAATCTCATTCTACTATATTTCACTTCGAAATAAGATCTTTTAAATATTCTATGATCTCCTATTCATGCTATAGATGACAGGAAACCATGACAATTTGGAGAGACATTCATATGGAATATAAAATACAAAATTCTAATTTGGAAATATCTAACTAAAAATTTGAGAACCTCGTTCTACCAAACTTCGCTTTAAAGCATATTTCAAACATCCTATGATCTGCCAATAATAACATTTATGATAGAAAACTACACGCAACAGCTTGAAGGGATGTCAAATAAGAAATACAAAATTCCAATTTGGAAATATTTAACTAAAAATTTCAAAACCTCATTCTACTATATTTCACTCTGAAACAAGATCTTTCAAATGTTCTATGATCTCTTATTCATATTATAGGTAATAGAAAACCATGAAAGCTTGGGGAGACCTTCATATGAAATGAAAAATACAAAATTCCAATTCGGAAATATTTGACTAAAAATTTCAAAATCTCATTCTACCAATCTTAGCTCCAAAACACATTTCAAACATCCTATTATCTGCCACTTATAACACCTATGATAGAAAAACATGCAACAAATTAAACAGATGTCAAATAAGAAATATAAAGTTCCAATTTGGAAATATTCAATGAAAAATTCCAAAACTTCATTCTACTACATTTCCCTTTGAAACATCATCTTTTAAACGTTCTATGATCTCCTATTCATACCATCGGTCACAGAAAAATACCACAGCGAGAGATATCGAAGAGGAGACGCAAAATTGCAATCTAGAAATATTTAACAAAGAACAACGCATCTACATCGACATTTTCACCGTTGGAAAAGCTCCACCTTCCTCGCGACATCGGTCCAAAACACGATCCTTTTTCCAAAGGTTCCACGGTTTCCAATCCATCGCAGACTGCATAGAAGAAGCTCGTGGCTCGAGAAAGTCAGGGCGGTTTTTATCTCGGGTGGAAGTTCGAGTCGCAGGCTTTTTTGCGGGACGATTAGTCGCGGGAGAGAAGCAACACGGTCGGGACGGCGGGATCCGCTGTCACAGCAGGATTTTGTCAGGAAGCTTTTATCCCTTCGCAAGGAGTAAATCGTGCGGTCGCCGCGTACATCTATTTGTCACTTGGCCCGCCTCGTGGACGTCACGACGAGGAAGACGGTGCGGCGAGGGCCAAGCACCGCGTAACCTTCCATCGGGAGTCTCGCTCACCCTCCTGGGGCCACTCCATCTTTCCACCACGGCTCGATCCTCCGCCGAGAGGAATCGGTAGCCTTTCGTTAAAGAGGTAATTTGTGCCACCGTCGATCGACCGTCTTCGACCAACTTTTCCACGCCTTTGTCCCGCTTCTTTCTAGCCCGCGACCCTTCACCCCGTCGCCAATGAATTAGGACTGATATAATTTTACTTTTAGGTACCGGCATATGTACTTTAATAGCGGATATGTACCCTAATCAGCGGCTGCGGACGCTATGTCAGAAATTCTCCTATAAACGGATGACCTAAAACGGTCAAAATAGCCCTGCCAATTTTTTCTTTTTTTTTTTTTTACGTTGAGGACATCTTCCGAAGGTACCCTGGCCCCCTGATAGAGGGTACGGGGTTATGTGAAATTTTTCTCCGCTTAAAACCCCCACGGTGAGACCACTCTCGTTGTGCTGGGGTAGCACCGGGAATTCGAAATAAAAATTGGTATTAAATTATAAATACAATTCCTATGAAATAATTATAATTGTAATTATAGTAATAACAATTATTATTATTTATTATTATTATTCATAATTGTAATTATAATTTATTTATTATTTACAATAATTGTAATTATGTAAATAATAATTATAATTGAACATGACCGAAGTAAGAACATTTTGTTCATTTCTTCAATTATAATAATAATAGTACTTATTATTTATTATTATCATTTATAATTGTAGTTATAATTGAACATGACCGATGCAAGAACCTTCTGCTCATTTGTTCATTCACCTTCTGCTCTGTATTCGTCTAGCATTCGTCTGTTTCTCTTCTAATTTGTTTAATTACCTCTATCATTCCATTGTGGGATATTGATGAAATTTAGTTTATTTCTTGATCTGTCTACTTTCAATATTCGTTCGGTTGCCATATACTTTCTTCATTCGTGCCTAGGATTTATTTATTTATCCTCATATCTAATTTATTTATATTCACGATTTCTGCATTTTCGCGTTATGGATTTCATTTACATCGTTTTGAGATTGGTGAATCTACTGGCATCGCGTCGACGAATTTTTGTAGAAACAAAAGATAAGAAGCCGTCTAATCTACTCTCTGTCAATTTCTAGGATTTATTTATTTACTCGCATATCTAATTTGTTCACATTCACGATTCCTATATTTACACGATGGGGATGTTCATTTACATCGTTCATTTTTATACGTGAATTTTACGAGATGGATGAATCTAGTCATATTAGGTCGTCGAATTTTTGTAGAAAGAAAAGGTAAGAAGCCACGTTCGAGGATTGACGATTTTATTTTCCAAAGCATGGATAAATGGACCAGTGAACCACGCGGACAACGCGTACGCGTGGACCAGGGGCGATATATCGACGCCGAGCTGGATGCCAAGTCACGAGCGTGCAAGTCACCAAGCTCCATGAAGGGATGATGAGACGACTAAAGTTCGAGCTATGCCGTTGCTGCCTCGTACGGATAACTTGATACACCTAAGCGCGAACGCGAACCATGATTGCGTGTATCCGACAATCGATTTGGAAAGCGCCGCTTCGAGGGTGGCCGACCGCGATGGACGAAAGGAAGGAAGAAATATAACGCTTTGAATTCCCCTTTGGCGTTATATTCCGCATTATTTTCCCCTTTTGGATGTCACGACACGTTCATTTGCTTATTGTCAGTTGCAAATTATGAAAGTGCAAAATTACGAGTGTGGGAGGTTAATACATTGCCAAGTTCCAAACGAGAAAATTCAAAGACTGCGAAGTGGAATTCGCGAAATTTCGAATGTGGAAAATTCTAAAATTGCCAAATTCCAAATGTGCAAAATCCAAAAATTATCAAGTTCTAAACGTGGAAAATTCCAAAAGTGCAAGGTTCTTAACGTGGAAGGTTCCAAAATTGCAAAATTTCAAACGTAGAAAATTCTAAAATTACAGAGTTTCAAACGTTGAAAAGTCCAAAATTGCTAAGTTCCAAATGTTGAAAATTTCAAAATTGCCAAGTTCCAAACGTGGCAAACCCCAAAAGTGCAAAGTTCCAAACGTGGGAAATTCTAAAATTACTAAATTCTAAACGTGGAGAATTCCAAAATTACCAAGTTCCAAACGTGGTAAACCCCAAAATTACCAAGTTCCAAACGTGGTAAACCCCAAAATTGCCAAGTTCCAAACGTAGCAAACCCCAAACGTGGAAGCTTCCAAAATTGCAAAATTTCGAAAGTAGAAAATTCCAAAATTGCCAAGTTCCAAACGTGGCAAACCCCAAAAGTTCAAAGTTCCAAACGTGAAAAATTCTAAAATCGCCAAATTCTAAGCGTAGAAAAATCCTAAACGTGGAAAATTCCAAGATTACCAAATCTAAACGTGGAAAATCCCAAAAATGGAAGTTTCCACATCCACGCAATTTTAAACCTGCAAAATTCCAAACCACCGCAGTTCCAACCGTGCAAAATCACAAACCCGAATCAAAATTACTCTTTTACCCCGGTTAAAAAATATCCCAGAAATTTGCAATCGCAATCGTCGGTGAGAAAGGAAGTTTGCGAACAGTTGCGAGCCGGGAAACGCATTTCCATGGAAGAATCGAGCACGCCAGGTGCGGCGAGGTTCGGTCGCGGCATAAAGGATTCATTGGATTCGAGGAACGGGTTATCGAGGCCACGGCGAGTCCCGCGGGCTGAATATACAAATTTCCGCAATTATTCGTCGACTTACGACGTCATTATATTGCAATCTGGGAACACCAACGTGGATAGACCGGCGAGTGATTTCGCCTAATATCAAGCCCCCGAACCGCACTTTGCTTTGCGATACCCCATGAAAGCGACGCTGCTGCAATCGACGAAGGTTGCGGATCCTACCGTGAAATATGAATTCTCGCATGAATTCTTGAAGAACCCACTGCAGTTTACGTTTCGATATATCCCACTCGGGACTTCCGCGAAACCCAGAAATTATCGCGCTACTGTCCGCGTATATGACCACGAATCCGTCCCCTCCAATGGCCGCGAGATATTTGGCTATTTCTTCCTGAAATTATCTATTTGAAACTGATAACATATAGACAGTGATTCGACCAGTGTTTAATTGTCATAATTGAAAAGAGTCCAATTTCTATATTTTTTATTTTATCATGGAGAAATAATTCTGTCATATTTATTAATATTTCTGTGATTTAAATTAGTATTGTTCACAAAAGGGGATCCTTGTGCTGTTATTTGGTTGTGAATTGTAGGAGACAGAAATTTAGAAAGAGAAGAATTTACAAAAAGATTAACGTCATACCACTACCATAAACTATTACTGATATTAAAACACCATGAATCTACTGAGAACCAATTGAAGGGTATAACACAAACTATTCCTGAAATTTTGTTTTAATTTTTCAACAATAAATGCTTTCAAAATGGCATATTTTACCATGTAAAGTTTACAAGGTCTTGATCATCAGTTGTGATGAAATATCGACAAAGATCTCCGCGCTATTTGATTACCAATTGTAGGAGACTGAAGTTTAGAAAGAAATTATCGTCACACCACTCCCATAAACTGTTACTGATATTAAAACACTATGAATTTTCTGAGAACCAACTGAAGGATTCATATCAGAAACTATTCCTGTAAATATTTTCCAATTTCAATTAATTATTTTGCATTATAATACAAAGAAATTTCACCACCACCATAAACTGTTACTGATATTAAAACACTATGAATCTCCTGAGAACCAATTGAAGGATTTGTATCAGAAACTACCCTTATAAATATTTTCCAATTTCAATTAACTGTTTTGAATTATAATACAAAGAAATTTCACTACTACTATAAATTGTTACTGATATTAAAACACTATGAATCCTCTGAGAACCAACTGAAGGGTTCATATCAGAAATTACCCCTGTAAATATTTCCCAATTTCAATGAACTATTTTTAATTATAATACAAAGAAATTTCATCACCACCATAAACTGTTACTGATATTAAAACACTATGAATCTTCTGAAAACCAATTGAAGGTGTTCGTATCAGAAACTACCTCTGTAAATATTTTCCAATTCCAATTAATTATTTTGAATTATAATCCAAAGAAATTCCACCACTACATATTACCTGTATATTTTACCAGAAATTTCATCTGTAAAAACAGATTGGAGATGATAGATTATCTTCTTGCTCCTCTAAAAAGCCAGCAAAATTCACAAGGTCGTGATCATGAGTCGTGATTCAATACCAACTAATTCCTTGATCTATATCCTCGTTGAACCTCATTTCCGGTGGATGATGGTACACAAGCAAGACCGCGATTAATAAAAATAAGAAAAACTCACACGCGAGTTTCTCAAACGTCGAAAGCTGCTTAACCCACGCCATGTCTGCACGTATTCCTCAGCGAACGCGTTGATGTATATTAATTTACGATCTCCGCCATATCCGACCTACGAGGCGAAAAGAAAGATCGGACCTATTCTCCTAGTAAATCTTCCAGTGATTTACTACGGAACCCCGTTCTCCAATTACTGCAGCCGCGAAACTTCGACGATCCATTGATCCCGATGCCACGGAATGGTAACGCATGTACGCGATCTCGAGGTTATTATCGCAATCTTCCCCGGTGACTAAATGATCCCCCGGCTCGGCCACGTTGTAATCGTTAGGAACGGAGAACGAGCGCGGGAATATGCTCGAAAGGACGAAGAGGTGAGAAGAGAAACGACAATAATCGTGGCGAATAAATACAAGACGCCATTGGATCGGCACCATTAATTACCCTGCTCATCGCCGGCTATCGAGTTCCATTAGCCGCTGCCTGGTCCGCGTAATCGCTGCCAATTTATTTAATCGAATAAAGAAGGGTTTCTCGGGACCCCGAGTTCCTGGAATGCGACACGGTATTCGCATTACGCAACGCCAGCCTCCGGTTTCGTTACTTCCGGCCGACAAGTGCGCCGACGTTACGGTTAAGGTGGCCTGCCGAGGACAAAGGGTTGCGTGGGATTCGACCACCGTGGAAGAACTCGGATTCTATTTGAGATATAGTTTTGGTACGAATATTAATGACATTTGTGAAATTAGGTAGAATTAATATTGTAAAGTATTAGGTGTATATGGTGTATAAATGTGATTCGAAGAATTTTTATTTGGAAAACGAATCGGGGTTCTCCGTGAAGGGGAGAGGGTATTTGAAACAAGTTGTTTGGGGTTCACGTGGAAGAACTCGGATTCTATTTGAGATATAGTTTTGGTACGAATATTAATGACGTTTGTGAAATTAGGTAGAATTAATATTGTAAAGTATTAGGTGTATATGGTATATAAATGTGATTCGATGAATTTTTATTTATTTGGGAAACGAAATCGGGGTTCTCCGTGAAGGAGAGGGGGGATTTGAAAGACGTTGCCTGGGGTTCGTGTGGAAAAGCTCAGATTTTATTTGAAATATTGTTGTACTATGAATATTACTATGACATTTATAAAATTTGGTTGAATTAATATTGTAAAGTATATATCAGATAGACAATCTTTATGTATAAAAATTATACTGTGAACGTATTATAAACACTATGTCCAATTAATATGATAGAAGACGGACTTAGGATTGTGCTTACGTTATGAAAGCTCGTCCTCGACTGACTGATAAGAGTTATTTGTGTGTATTTATTATACGAATTTATATTTATACTAAAATTTATTAATTACAATTATATTTATATATATTATATTTATTCTATAAAATTACATTTATACTAAAATTTTTTAAATGTGATTCTAATGCAATTGTTGGTGAAAAATAAATTTCGCGATTGTGAATTGTCACAGTATAATTAGTGTAGTACGATTGCATAGTAAATATACTGTATATGTATAGTATAACAGGATGTCTGTCCCCAATTGAATTGTATTTTAGTTGTAATTTAATTGTAATTATAGCTACAAATTTGTCTATAATTCCTAGTAATAGTAGTTGCAATAGTACCTATTTTTAATTCATTTTCTATCGAACTGAATTCAATTTATTTAAATGATTATGCAATTCTAATATTGAAAATAATAGCTCACAAAATATTAATTTAAAAACCTAAGCCCCCTGCTCAATTACTCCCCCTCTCCAGCAATAGATAAAATATTAATGATCAATTCCACCAGGAAAAAGGAATTAATTTTGTGAAGGAACGTGTACTTAAAATAAATAAAATCAACTGTATATCAGTAACATCCTAAACTAGCATATCAATTATACAATTCACATATGAAGATACGAGTATATGTATGTAAGGGTGAGGATTACGTATACGAGCTGTGTATGTCATAACCCATAAGAATATTCGATACTGCAAACACGAGTGTACCTAATTATAATAAACCAAGTACAAAACTGAAACCTGGGAATAAATATAAGACCCTAATACCTAAAAGCAAAACTTATCAAAATCGAATGAAGCATTCCCCAACAAAATTTCTCCAATAACTCCCACTCTGTCACTCAACCTTCAACCAGTCAATCACTCATATTTCATCAACGCTTCTATCTACATCCTCGTTCAAGAATCCTGAAACACACCAGACAAGCTTCGATCACCGAACCTTCGCTGGTCGTCAGTTCACGGACCACAGCTATCAACGAGTATAACCAAGATCGGTCAGGGTCAATTTCCAAGCCATCCTCGACGACGACGAAAGTCGTAGCGTGGAATTCGACGAAGCCAGGACGCAGTGAGGACCATCATCGATGTCTCATCAGCGTGCAGGTCGCGCTTATGAGCGACTAGCTGGTCGTAGTTAGGAAGGAACGAGGCGACACGCGCGCCAGGGAAGCGGAATACCGAAAAGGTTTCGGGATGTGCGGCGTGTCGAGGGTTTACGAGAGGAACGCGGCCACCGCAACACACGCGGTGGCCGAGAGCAAACCAAACCAAAGATTAATGCACTACACTTACTGGGGCAATTTGCGCCAAGTGTCGGCCCTAGACCTGCCCTGTATACCTCCGGGGTAGATTTGTTCCAGGGCGGTGTTCTCGCGGGGAGATCCCTCTCTTTTGTAACAGTCACCCCCGAGAAGGAGCTCAGGCAGACCGCTGCTCTCCCGGGATGAGCAACGATAAGACTTGCTGAATCGCCCGATGGATAGATCCTCGATCGAACGTGTTCATCGAGGTGTCGGGCTGACGATCTGTTTGTCTTTGGAAAGTGGCTACTGTGTTTTAATATCACAGATGGTGGAGGAATTGGAGGGTAGAATTTTCGGTTTTCGAATTCTTTGCTTTGGAGTTGTTGACAATATGTAGTTCACTTTGGAAAAATTAATTTTTATTTTTGTTGAGATAGCCATGGTGTGTACTCCTGTATTTTGGATTTGTATATTATGGAACTCTAGATTTTGCAGTCCTAGAATTTGTTCCTATGTAGTAAGTGATAACTTGCAGATGATTTTGGAAAAATTAATTTCTATTTTTATTGAGATAATCATGGTGCGTGCTTATTTATTTAGGGGTGTTTTATTATAGAGGTGTTCAAGTCGTAGACCTTTTAGATGCTTGAGTGACTCCCTAGTTCTTATTGTTACAGCAGGATTCCTTGTAATTTGTGTAAGTTAATAATTAAATGACAAATGAAGAGCAATCTTGTCTGTCAATTAATTAGTATTAAAGCTACTAAGAGATAAATAATTATATTTAAATCTTTCATTAAAAATTCAATTTGTATTTTATAACTTGTCAACATCTCCTGTCATATTATTTTCTCTGGGGTTCTTCTTTCATTCACTGATCTTTTGACATATGGCTTTCGACTACTTCTGATATGGCTATCATAAGAAGGCTTGACAACTACTACTATACTACATTAAATAGTTACATAGTAATCATCACCATATAAAAATAATTATCGTTCCCGTTAAAATACAGGACTAATAATTTTCCTCAATATTGACATTCTTTAGCCTAAATTGGTTGCCCAAAACCCTGCTACGTGTCGAAATAAAACGAAATCGACGTCGTCCAAGAAACCGATATAATCCCTAACTATCGATACACCGAGCACTGTCCAAAAAACCTGTAGATGGGGTCGTAAACGCGACCACCCCTTCGCTAACCTTCCTCTCGATTTTTTCGTCTCTAACCGAAGCCTGTGTACCGAATCGACGAAGGCTGGGGTAGAAAAGAGACGAAATCGCGTGACGGAAGAACGGGGATGGGAAAGACAGAGGATGGTCCCGGTTGAACGGGAGTGGCAGTTCTTGCGATTAGCGAGCGACTAGGGGAAGCTCGGTGCCGGAGTCTGAGGTTTTAATTAAGCATTCACTGCGGATGATATCGCATGCCTCTTTATACTTCATAGCGGCCAGATGTTGCTACGAGGACCTTCCTCGCCTTAGGTCCTAGGAAGGAACGTCGCTATTTCGTTTTAATTATGCATGTTTAATTTGCTTATATCCTGGCCGCCGCTGATACGCGCCGCGACTAGACGTTTCTGCCCGAGTTTCGCCACAGTTTCTCCTACCAGCCCTCCTCACAGAGATTTCTCCTGACCTGACGCTTCACCATGACTGGCGAACGTTCCACCGTATTTCTCGCAAATTTCTCATCGCAATTTCTATCCACCGATCGTGACGAAAAATATTACTCGATATTCTTAAACGTATCTTTTGCAAGATTTGAATAAAAATCCTGAAATTTGTAATAATTGTTTTTAAAATTTATTAAATATCCCAATCTTTAATAAATATTCGCAATCTCCCATATGATACTTGAAATACTTGGTCGAATATTATGACAGAAATAACTTGAAATACAATTTTCCTAAATATTAACACATTGTTGACCGATGACGAGTTAACTCGTCATTGCACTTGCATTATCTATAGAATATTACGTGTAAAAGTGATTTTGAAGATTGGATTATAAAATAATAGCCGGTGACATGACATAGTTTCTGTGTAAAATTGCCGGTCAATAAAGTATTAAAATTGGCAATAAAACGTAATCCTTCTAAATGACAAAATTTCCACGAATTATTCACATCTCTGTGCCTGTGAATTACCCCTAAATATCATAGACCCCTAGATAAAAAGAAAAGATTTGAAAATTCGAAGATCGGAAACATAAAATTCGACTCTCAAAAATATTAGAATTCGCTAAAAAATTATTCACAGGGACAATGCCACCCTTGACGAAAAGGGATGACAGTGGCAGGAAATTCGAAGGAAGGAAGCGACTGCAACGTTTCCTGCGATCACAGAAGGGGTGCAGGGGAAGGGAGGATTTTATTTGGAGTCTTTAACGAGTTCGCTTTTACCTCGGACGTCGAGGAGGAAAAAGTTCGAAGGGTTGGTGGGGAGTCGTGTTTCGTGGACGAAGGGCGAAAGCTTCCCTTAGAGGACTCGTTTCGGTGATCCGGTGATTGACAGATCGAGCCCCGCTCGCAGACCGTGCACGCTAAAATGGCGACGAAAGATGGTTTATTTTTAATGGCGGATGTGACTGGCGGGAAATCGTTTTTCGACCCTGACCCGCGGCCATGCTCTCGGCTAAGTCGAAGTCGAAACAAAGCTTCCGGTTCCGGCCCTTTTAACTAATTAACGTATTTATGAAGAAAAATTATTCTGAAATTTGTATTGCTGACTCGAGTGAGAATAATTGAATCACTCGCAGTAATGACGTGCGAATCCTCGATTACTATTAATTTAATTAACTACGCTCTAATATAAATATTAGATGCTCCATTTTACAGTCTTCGACGCAATCAAAAGATACGTAAAATGTAATAATAATCGCCCATAAATTAAAAGAGGTACAACAAACATTTAATACAAAAATTGTAAAAATTCTCAACAAGGTTAACATGAAATAAATTATAATTAAAGAAAAAAATTGTTAAAAAGAAGAATAAAAGATCAAAGATTTTCTGCTATAAAGCTGAGGATATTCTTTCGTGCAGTAAGTAAGAAATCGTATGATAATTAACACGTAGAATCATTTGATTTCGATACCTCGCACACAATTATATAATCTTAAATTTGACGTATTAATTAATATCGATCTTCAAAATTTGATTTAATGGTGACTGAAGTGCAAAGGGTTAGCACGAAAATGTGCAAGCATAGAAGAAAATCGACACACATGAAATCCCACGTGTTTATACAAAATCTTACGAACCTAAGCTAAACTCATCTTCGAATTATCTGAGTTTCGAACGGTACTTTGGAAATGTCGAAAAACGCGAGAAATTGCACAATTGAAAAGTATCTTTACGTAAGAGGAAATACTGGAGCAGCAAAATGGCTGTGGAGTATATTGAAAAAAAGGGGTTGAAGGTAGTATACACGGGTCTCTTTATGCCACTCGATAGCCTATATATTAGGCATCTTGGCGGGAGGGGTGACGGTGTCAATATATATGCAAACGCCGACATAACGATCTATCGGTACGTAAATATATAAGGGGTGCGCGGGGTGCGGTGGGTGGGCCGGAGGAAAAAGACGGGCGGGGGTGCACGGAGGGAGAGGGGAAAGGGCGAGGACGAGGGAGGAAGGGAGCGAAGCGAGAGGAAAGTCGAAGCTTAATATAAAACTTCATTTCGCAATCGGCGGCAGCCGGAGGAAACGGAGAGAACTGACAGACAGAAATTCCAGTACCGTAAAAAGGGGCCTCGCCTGGAATCTCCCATTTTTCTAGTATTAAGCTTGCTCGAGATAAGATAAGCGCGAACGCTCTCGCGGATCCCAGCACGCGGCGTTGCTGCAAAAAGAGCACATTTTTTCTGCAAAAAAGGGGGCAGAGACGGTGTCGATGGGAGTTCCTTTGGACCTATTGCTTTCGAAAATTCTTGGTGAAGAAGACTGATTTTTTTCTGCCTTTTGCCAAAAAATATCCTAAGAAACTTGACAAAAGGGGTGGACTTCTTTTCTTTTCTTATTTTCTAACCCTTCGCACTCCGAAATATTTTTCAATGTAGTTATCAATAGATTTTTACCTGATTTTTACCAAAAAATATCCTAAGAAACTTGATAAAAGGGATGGACTTCTTTTATTTTCTTATTTTCTAACCCTTCGCACTCAGAATTATTTTTCAATTTGGTTACCAATAGATTTTTTCCTACCTTTTGTCAAAAAATATCCTACGAACCTTGACAAAACGGGTGGATTTCTTTTCTTTCCTTATTTTCTAACCCTTTGTACTCCGAATTATTTTTCAATTTGGTTACCAATAGCTTTCTACTATTTTAAGTATTTTGTTCGAAATTTACTTTACCCCACTGTTTCTCGACTGCTACTTATTTTAAAAAATTTTGTTTACTCGTTTTATTAAATATAGATCTCAAACATTGTTGTGATTGATGAAGTTACTTATTTTCTGTTCTCTTGTTCGGTAAATAAAGAATCGAAAAATGTCGAAGGAGTTCCTGTGATAGAAACTAATGTCGAGTCACATTCGACGAAGGAGTGCAAAAGTTAAAGAACGTTCTTGGGAATTTGCTGAAAGATTTTTGGGTAGGTTTAAACCTTGATAAAAGGGGAAGATTTCTCTTTTATATAATTTTGTAAAGAACGTTCTAGGAAATTTATTGAAAGGTTATTAGGTGGGTTCCGAAATTTAACAAAAGGGGTAGATTCTTTTTTAATCGTTTAAAAGACATTGTAGGAAACTTGCTAGTACGTCGTAGAATTACCTAGTAGATAGGTTGTAAGTACTAAGCAAATCCCCCCCCCCCCCCCCCAAATGTAAAACGAGCGAGGAATAAAAAGGGCAAAAATAGAGATTGATTTTTTAAATTCTCCCAAAGCAAATTTTCAAATGGAGAATATTTATTACCATTTGAGATAGTCCTAAGTCTTCATTTCCGGGCATGTCAAAATTTAGATACTTAAATACAATAAATCTTCCTAATCCAGATTTCGGTAAATTAGGTAGATATATTTCCTATGGCAAATATTAATAAGAAACATTTAATTTAATGAAATTTCCGATATTATTAAAAAATGATAGCAATTATTTGAAAATATTTAACCTGGTAAATAATAACATCCACAATATTCGAATAATTTCCAAAACTTTCACCTAATTTTACCACGCGTGGAATAAATAAATAAATATATAGTGGTCAACCAAAATCTGATACCACTGCGATGTACAATAATTAAATCGTAGTGCAAGTATAATTAAACTCCAATCAAATGACTGACTGCGAATCACCCATCACTGATCTAGGAACTTATTCGATGACAATTACGTTCGATTTAAAATATTAAAACAAAATCCACCAAAAAATTCGCTATTGAAACAACAAAGAAAAGCATCCGCCAAAAGTTGCCCTGAAAAATTCGAGAAAAAGAGAAATAATAGAGAAGATAATAGAGAATAATAAATAATAGAGAATATAAGAAGAGAAATCTGAAAATGGTGTATAAAAATTCAGAAACTGGTAGCCAGCAGTCAGGACGCGTTAAGAAATCGGAATTTCGAATCGATCGGAGAAAGAAGGATCCCCATAGTCCCGGGAGTCTCGGAGATCCGCCACCCCCTGCATCCCCGGCCATATTCCTCCTTGGAAGAACTTTTCGTTCGTATATTTCGAGCATCCTTCCTATATTCTTTCGCTAGAAAGAAGGGGTCGGAGCGGCACGGTGCGCGCGATGAAACTTTTAATAAATGGCGGAGTCGATATGAAGTATAGGACTTTGACATATCGTGTGTCTGTAATGTATAGTTAAATCTGGCGGCAGATGTGGCGGCTGCTCGCCTCCCTCTCGCGCTCTCTCGCACTCGTTCTCCTCTCTCAGCCATCCGCGCCCTCGTTCGCGTTGCGACTCTCGGCTGTCGCCCTTCCGATCTCTCTCTCTCTTTCTCTCTCTCTTTTTCTCTCTCCCTCTCTCTCTCTGTACCGAAAATTTTCGATTTTTACCCGCTGCCGCGATTCGATACGCGTACGCGTGGCGTGGATCAATTTTATAGAGCGTAGATCTCGCGGGAGACTGTTCGTTCGCGATGAAATCGTGCGTGGGAATTTTTGGGATTTTGAAAACAGTAGAATAAAATTTTCCAGGGCTGTAGCATGCCAGGAAGTGGTATAGACTAGCGATTTTCGAAAATTTGACGGTATTTCGCGAGATTCTTTAAGTGCACCGTGAAAATTTTGACAGCAAATAGGCTTAATGTGACTATCCAACCGCGGCTGTTGAGATTGTCAAGTAAATAAACTCAGATATGACATCCCGACAGAGAAGAGATAGTAGTCAGCAGCAATTTTCAAAGAAATATTACAAAAATTTGTAAATATACAGTATTAAACGATTTTATTTACCCTTTTCCCTTACACTGTCAAATAAATCAAAGTAACCGTGGTATTTCCTTCTACAAATGCAATCTTTCCATTATTTGATAGAATCTTGGTAATTATATCTGTTGCAGTAAAAACTAAGCAATAAAGTAAACTCTACATCCTAGCGATGTGGGGGCGATCCCTTTCTCTGTGTTTTATCTTTTGTCTCCTGTTTTCTGAAGACGTCCTGTGACCTGCGTGGCCCTAAACAGGGTTTCTAACTGTTCGCCCGTTCAATAAAGATCTATACAGTTTTTCCACCGTTTCCACTGACTGCTATTCCTTTGCGTTACAACCCCTTTAACGATATCAAGCATGGTGTAAGAAGAAAAGTTGAAAAATCGCTATAATCAGTATAAGAGTCTATTGACAAGAAATACCCTTTCAGAGACTAGAGATCCACTCCCGAATCTACATTGCTCCCTAAATAAATCTTCAAATCAGGTTAACAAGAGTCCAAACGTGATTTCACGTCCGCCCAGCGATCTATCACATTTTTTCCTGCGAAAGGTCCCCACACCTGAATTCGTAACACGATTGGCAGCAGCCCGAGGAAATGCATATTATTGAAAGGCGTCTGCGACGCAAGAGAAGGAAAGAAAAGAGGAAGTTACGAGCGATTGATCTACGTTGCAGGGTGCATCGCGCAACGAGGGTAGTGGCACGAATTTTTTGCCAGGGCGAAACGGTGGCAAAGTTTTCGATCAAACCGGCTGTCTAAATGAGAGCTTCTCCACAAAGCGGATCGGGGTAATCTGTCATCAAAACTGCCCCATGGCAAGTCGCAGCAGCCGGCGCCCCCATCGGCCGGAAACCGTAGCTACAACGTCACATCCACCGTTTCATCCCTGACTCCACTATCGAATTTACTACCCTCGTAAAATTCCCAACGATTTTCTCGGCACATTCAGCGATCGAAGGAATGTCTGGGTCACGCGAAACCTTGCACCATCGTTTCCTGAATTATGAATGAGCCTCTTTGCATAAACCGCTTCCACCCATCATTTTTTATCCAATTTTTTGGATATTCTTCCGTTTTGACACGATTTTGAGCGACCAATCAATGGCCGATGCGTACCATCAACGCTCTGCACTCCGAAAATATTTGTATTCCATCGATGAGTAACTGTGGCACACTTTTGGAGTAAGAAGTATCTCGTAATCGAAGATTCGGTTTCGGGAAGAAGAAAATTCGAAGTATCTGTGAATTTATTCCTAGAACAACGTTGTTGGCGTTTTTAGATTATCGACGAAAGGGAAATCAGACGGTTACAGTGGTGCCTCGATAGCGGACGCACGACGGGTCCGCATCGC
This sequence comes from Eufriesea mexicana, assembly GCF_001483705.2. Classification (NCBI taxonomy): domain Eukaryota; kingdom Metazoa; phylum Arthropoda; class Insecta; order Hymenoptera; family Apidae; genus Eufriesea; species Eufriesea mexicana. The sequence goes on along the minus strand of NW_016908771.1, from coordinate 459,528 downwards.
GACCATTATCGAGGCAGGTAAGTGTCCCGATCCTCCACGTCTTCGAATCTTCGTTCATTTACCTTCTCCGTTCTCCAATCAACCAAAACTGTCCCAAAAGACGGAAATCGTGTACCATCGAGACGCTACTCTAATAGCAAACTCCCGACTACAAAACAACGTCGATGAGAAAAAATTCACGTATCGCAACATCCACAAGCCCGAGCTCTCTACAAACATCCAAAGCCACTTTCGAGCGTGTGGAAACTCACTAGAAAATGCTGTACCAAGCGTACTCCGTAACGTTCCACGATCTTTGCCACTCACGATCCGCATCCACATGCCAAGAATCTATTTCACCGAACAGACGCAACTCCATGCCATCCATCGAGCAGTCGGATCTTTACCTTCTCCTCGGCCGTTCCCCCGAAGGAAGTGGGACCGCGTGGCCGAGCACGTGAGAACTTCCCCTCCACGTGGCGGGTCGTCGGAAGCGGCGCGCTCGCGCGTCCCGCCCACAGTTGCGCCGGAATCCATGACCGCCCAAGTCGGCCTCGTGGTCGTGGCAGCGAACAGGAGAGAGTCGGCCGGCCGCACTGCCGCGCCACGGCGAGCACACCGCTCGGCTCCGGTGCCTGGCGTCGTACCCTGTCGGGTTCCGTGCCCTCAGACCTCGCAGCGACCAGCCCGCCTACGACGCCGGAGGGCTGTGCCTCCGCCGCTGCGATACCGTCGCCCCATTGGTCGACTCGTTCTACTAGCGCGCGGTCACGTGACGCTCCGCAGCCCGGTGGCACGCAGAGAGAGAGTCGACGCTCGACGCGGAGTGACGCGACCCCTCGGCCGCCAGCCGAGGCCCCCCTACTCGACGGAGGAAACGAGACAGCAGTAACAACAGAGACACGCCACGGAGAACATTGGAGAAGCGAAAAAGACCGGCGTGGAATTCGTCAGGGTGCCGGCCTCGAGTGGAAGTCACCGCGAGAGTCTCTCTCTCCTCTGGTTCTCCTTCCAGTCTCCTCCTTCGTCCCTGGTGCACCCTGTTTCCGCCACCATCGAGCTGGATCCTCGACCCCTTCCTATCTTCCGTGTCTCTCTCTCTCTTTCTCTCTCTCTCTCACTCTCTCTCTCTCTTCCTCCATTCGGTCGTGCAACCTCTCTCTCGGCCAGTTCGCCTCTCCGGCGTCGCCCTTCTCGTACCACCTCCACCTCCACCTCCTTCTCCTCCTCCACCACGTCACTCGGCAAGTGTACATCGCGATCGCTGGCTCGCCTGCCTAGCCAGCCAGCCTGCCTGCCTGCCTGCCTGGGTTCCGGCCGATCGGGACGCTCCTGGTAGCCGCGGAGTACGCGATCCGGTGCGCGCCACTCTCTCGTGCCGATCTCCCGCGACGTCCATCGATCTACCGATCTCTGTGAAAGTGTGCTTCCGCGTTTGTGCTTCGGCCGCGGGACCCGTTGTGGCTGGGTGCTAGTCGGGGTGCGTTTCCGCGGACCTGCGAGTGTTCTGTGCGCCGTCGTGCTTCGATCCAGTGAACTCGCTGAGATATGGCCCGGTGAATAAACCAAGTGGAACCGCCAGCTGTCGTCGCTGGTGCGAGTCGACCTGGCCGGGTCCTTGCTCAGCTCACGGCGGGATATTCGTGGATAGTGAGTCCGGGATTATGACTCGTGGTGTATGCTCAAACTCCAGTGCGACTTGAGTCGCTGCATGCAGTTCGTTCAAGGTGCAACGTCGTTCTCGCGTACCCTGATGACGGGGTCGAGGCTGTACTAAACTCGTTCGTCACAGCGAGGCGTTTAGACTCTAGTTACGCGAGCCAAGTCCAGTCTTTATCTATCGATCTTGGAAACGCGAAAGGTCGAGGGACCAGAACGAGGATCCTCGTTCCATGCGCGGCAAGCAACAGCTCCTGTCGTACCAGGAAGAAGACCGCGAGGACCCAACGCGGCTAGGCGGTCCCGGCAGCGTGCAGCCAGCCGGAAGGCAGCTCGAGGCGTTGGTCCACGCGGGCAAGGAGGTCGCGAGCGTGAAGACGAGGCCGACGACACCCGTCCTGGCGAACGACGGAGGGGGTGGCTTCTGGCTGGCCACGGTGGCCGCGGGGGCAGGTGCCCCGGCCGGGCTGCCCCCGCACGGGACCCATCATCCAGCCATGGACCCGACATGCGGCTCCGCGGAGACCGGCTTCATCAACAGCCAGCCCTCCATGGCGGAGTTCATGACCGCGTTGCCCCAGCTGGCCGGTGACGCTAGTCTCCAGCATTCGCCGGGAACCGGAGGATCCATCAGCCCTGGATCCCATCATCCTGGCTACCATTCGATGATGGATCCTCACGGGGTCGCCGATCCGTCCGTCAACGTGCCCGAGTATCCGTGGATGAAGGAGAAGAAGACCACGAGGAAGAGTAACCAGCAAGGTAAGCGGTCTTATGGTTGGGGGAGAGGTTAGGGGAGAAGTTTCGACAGAGAATCAGAGTAAACGAAGAATTTATGGTTGATACGAGTCGAAATTGAGATATAATAATGGCAGAAAATTGAAACGTAAAGGGAACAGGAGGCACATAGATAATTAATCCTAGGGATTTTTATGTCCCTAAAGGGGTGACGTATTTGGGAATCCTGCTCTTTGAATTTTAATTGATACGAGTTGTAAAATGGATCTGGAAGACATCCCACGCGAAAATCGGGAGACGAAATTACTCTCTGCCATGTAAGTCTCGTCGTGAATTACTAGGGGACCCTAGAATATGATTCAGGGGTTCGCTCGGTCCCAGTCGCGCTGTAAGGGTAGCCCGACGAACGTTCGACTCAATTAACGCGGGTCCATAGAATTCGACGTGTACCCACGAACGATTATCGTTCTTACCCCCCAACTCTGCGACCTCTCTGCGGAACTATAATCGATTAAAAATTATTCTCAACGCTCCTCTTCGCTACCCAATCAACGATACACGCACTGTGCATTAACTTTCAACCCTCCTGAAAATCGATGGCTACGAACCAATGAATCTCGAAATCACCCCTTTGCTACGGCAACGAGCATCTCGTTGTACGGCCAACAGTCATTGGAGAAAGATCAGCGATCCGTCATTCGTCAGCATCTATCAACCTCCTATTCACCGGACAGGACGTCTAATCGTCCACAATCGCGGGACATAAATCAATTACGGGACGAGAACTCGTAAACACGAGTGCGAGCAGTCCTCGAAATCCCATTCTTGCCGAATCGCCGAGAAACTACCCCTATGTGCACCTACTCTAGCCGCGTCACCAATGAGCATGAAGTCCAAGCCTACACGATTGAGGAACGATTCGTTTCGACCACTGGCTAAATGGCGACGAGGCTACCGTCCTCGGAGTCAATTAACGCCAGGATTCTCTTGGTGTGCGTTCATAGCTGGCGTAGGACGTGGTCCGGCGACACATTGCGGCTCACCACGGGGTGTCCGTTGTCCGACGGCTAATGACAGCCAGCAGCCACTCCTTTTCCTCGGCGGGCCGGCATCTGGGCCTCGTCACGTGCGAAAACCGCGCGTTTCCCAAGCATTCGTAAACATTCGCCGGCAAATTATGATGTATCGTCCGGCGGAACGTGAGTCGCCGAGGACAATCGATAGACCGATGGCCAGCACATGCGGGCCCTCCTAGAACCCTTTCAATGAGGATGAATTATCGTCTTCCGGGGCTAAGTCGTGTCACAGGCCGCGGTGAATTCGGAATCCCGTGTCTTCGACCACATTCGTTCTGGTTTGCTCGAGGTCTCGGTCGACGTCGATTAGCTTTTTGGCCAGGCTGCTGAACATTTGCGGATGGTTTAATGATAATGACGCGCGCTGCCGGGGTCACGGTTCGCGCGCTTCTGCTACCCGCGGTGCTTTTTCATCCTCGGCAGCCATGGTGCTTGATTGGGATCTTCGTGCAAGGCTCCACAAGAGGAGAAACTGTTATCGAGCAGCCGTTCGACGGTTCACGCAATTTCCTGTGGCGGTCTTCGGCTTGCGCAACCGGAAGTGGAGTAACGTCCAAGTATCGCGTTGCGCTCGAGCATCGATATCGCGAGGTGTAACTGACGAGGTGTCATCGCGTCGTCCTGGTTAATTAATGGAATTGCTAGACACGCTGGTCTTCGATGCCTGACGTCGCTGAGTCTCTGCACGTCCAGTTTCCTTTGAAAACTGCTAATGGAACTTGACTTTTCCTTCGTATTTACCTGTCACGACTGCCTGGATGACTGGTAAACGATAAAATGAACGAAGAATTTTATGAAGTATCATTTGTCTACGTATTTCGGTAAAAGAATTCAAGATAGTGTCAATATCTCGCAAGAACAAGTCATTTTGGCATTATTTTGGTACCATGTCTGCGATATTACGCGAGTTATCCTGTATTCATAGTGGAAACCGGTATAAAACTGTGTATCATACTTGGTTCCGTGAGTAACAAAATCCCGCCATCTTGAATTACTCGTTAACTACAATATTGTCCCAAAATACGTAGGTTCCGACGTTATACCGACTGTATTACTGCGCATTCGTGTCTTCTGATCTTATTTTCGATTGTCTTTGCAACTATATTGTAACGTGTTAGTAGACATGTCATATAAATATACATATGACTCGTTCACAAACTAGAGCAATTAATTCCGCACTTAGAATTCCCTGAAACTTCACTGCCAAAGTACTCGATTGACATTCCACTCCTTTATATCTCAAATAAACTTTTACTTTCCGGTTCCATGGAGTTGGCCAATTGGAAAAATAAACACCAACTACTTTCCCACCGTTGATTACCCATTATTAACTATTTTCTTCCCCTACTGGAAGAGAAATCGCGAAAACAAGTGCCAAAAGCGTATCGTCGAGTACAGAATCTTGGATCCAAAGTGTCAAAACGGTTATTTGAACACTTAATTTGTCTATAAAATATTATTGCACGTGATCTATGTGAAAATAACACGGTCACGAGGAACTCTTGACTGTCACGCAAGATGGCTGACCGAAGAACGATGGCCGCGTGAAATTAAGCAACAATAATCCGCCATTTTCTGATCCTCCGCGTCAAAGGTCAGACCACTGTCAAACCCTGCTCTCTCAATAAACAGTGACACGGTGAATGGTGGGCAGAGCAGAATCGCGATCCATTTCCCAGCAACTTGTTGGCTATTGTCGTCCCATCGAGGACCAATAAATCTAAGCCTGGCGCGGTCGTTGGACGCAAGGTCGCGCGCCGGTAGCGCGATCAAAGGGGTGGCCAGAAGTTTATGGGCGAAACGGGGCCAAAACGGGCACCGTGCTCTGTTTCCATTTATCTCGAGGCCGTTGCTCCGTCGTCGGCTCGGTTATCCGTGGAAAGTCGCGGGCCGATTCGGTCGCGGGACACGTCGGAAGATTAAGTGTTCGGCAGGAAGGTTAACCAGCCGTTGGCCAGGCGGTAACACGCGGAATCATCTGTAAATTGAGCCCAGGGCCAACGGGAGAGAGCGTCGGGACGGCCATAACTCACGCGGCCCGCTCTCTGCCACCGATCCTCTCTTCGTCGTCGGCTGGCTCCGACTCTCTCTCTCTCTTTGCTCTCCCTACTGGCCTTTTGCCTTCGAACCCTCTCTCGCTGGACCTTATCGTCGCGCTGGACACCCCCTCGCGATCACCCGACGCGCTGCGAGAGGATTTTAAGACGTGGAGGGGGTGAAGGTTGAAGTGCATCGAGGGTTGAGTGAGAAAAGACTGAGTTTTCGGGGTTTGCATGATTTTGTGGCAGGTTTTGTTGTAAACAGTTGAGTAGAGGGATTTGTAAGATGTGGAAGGGGTGGATGATGAAGTGCATCGCGAGTTGATTGAGAAAAGACTGTGTTTGTGAGTTTTTCTGATTTTATGAAGAGTTGTGTTGATGAACTGTTGAGTGCAGGGAATTTTAAGATATTATAGGGGTGGAAGATGAAGTGGATCACGAGTTGAATGCGAAGAGACTGAGTTTTTGGGATATATGAGAGAATTTTGTTAATTAGTGGTTGATTGTAGTGATGGATTGCGAATAAAGGAGAAGAAACTGTGATTTCTTTGGATTTCCTAACTTTCTAGGTGGTTTTGTTGGTGAATAGTTGAGTAATGGGGGTTCTGAGATATAAAGTGTGCGGTAGATAAAGTGAATTATGAACTGAAAAACAAAGGACAGAAAAGACTAACAATTCATTGGATTTCCTGATTTTTTAGGTGGTTTTGTTCGTGAATGATTGTGTAGAGGGAATTCTAAGATATAAAGTGTGTGGCAGATGAAGTGAACTATGAACTGAAGAACAAAAAACAGAAGAAACTGATAATTCTATAGGTTTTCTGATTTTCTAAGTGGTTTTGTTGGTGAATAACCGAGTAGAGAGGATTCCAAGATATAAAATGTGCAATAGATGAAGTGAACTATGAATTGGAAGACAAAAGAATATGATTTTATAAGAAATTCTATAAATAAATAACAGAATTGACTGAATTTTAAGACGTGGAGGGTTAAAAATGGAAGATGAAGTGAATTACAAGCTGAATAAGAAGACACTGCAAGCTTTTCCTCCTACGATTTTCTAAGAGAACCTGTATTTTTTATTTTAGTATATGAAATACTAAAGACAATTACACAGATTCGTCGAACCAAAGACTCTACGAATCTCCGTATTAAATTTTTGTGCCCTCGTGGGAAGGTTTATCGATAAATAATCGAGAACGAAAAGAAATTCTGAGTTCCTTGAATTCTTATAATACTAAACGAAGGAGTGTTAATAAATAATTGAGTTTTGAAAATTCTGGGATGTAGAGTTTCCATATAAAAGATGTAACAGACAGAGAAGGGTTGAATAGAAGATCGCATAAGTCGTTAAAGGGTTGCTTCTATTACTATTGTTGCATTCCTCTAAGAAAATGAATTCCGTCGTGCACTTTCCCGTTTTTTCCCCGCAGGACTTTCCCTCGTTAGTACATCGTCACCGTCTGTGTCTCTACGTGACTCCATTGCCATAATTAAGCAGCAAGAAAACGTCGCGAAGGAACGACGAAGTGTCAAGCATGGCATTGTCAAGCCTCAGACAATCTGGAAATCTAACAACACAATGATTTCGAGTTCCTTCAGATTGATCAACATCTGTTACCAGACTACGGTTTCAATTGTTTTTCAGCCGCCTGAAATTTCAGGAATTCATATCCCGTCTGACGAGGTCGTTAAAAAGCCTACTTCCATTATTACTATAATTCTGCGGAGATAATCGCGGACTGTAAATGCTTCGCGAGAACCATCAGGTGTGATTGGTCATACTGTAATAGATTCAGCTTCTTTGAAGCATTGAACAATGACAAAGTACGCGCAGAGTGTATTCGTAATTCGTTAAAATTTGTGGACATTTGTCGCGTTTACAAATGGGATTACGTTGGATAGAATGACAGAGAAAATACGAAGGGGTAACGTGACGAATCTTAGGGTAAACACGAGGTAGAACTAGTATTCCTGATTAATATGGGATTAAAAAATATACTGATTACGAAAATATCAAGGGTACAGTCAGATTGTGCAATTTCAAAGTACAATTTTTCCCATTTTTATGTATTTCAATATGGCGTCATCATAGACATGACACCATACAGTGAGATGTTCTTTCACTACGCTGAAATTGATAATATTTTTCTCAATTATATATTAAAAAGAATTATTGATAAATTAACAAAAATAATTATCTAATTGTTCCATTTCAATATTTCCTGTATCATTACATTATTTTAATTTTGATAATTTTATTAACTGACGATTAACAAGGAGAGTGCAAGTCTTTTGGGTCACAGATTTAGTTGAGACTTTGTAGGTTTAGATTTACTCATTCTATTCAAGAATATATATCATTATAAGGGCAAGTACTCGATAGTTTTTGAGATATTGATTAGAGTTTTATTATTGCCTTAATTACAGATTTATTTAGAATATTTATCAAGTACCGTTGTGATCTAATGACGATATTCAAAAATTCCCACGTTGATGGAAATTTACGGATGTTGGTGTTAGGCCACAATGCCACTTGATAACTGTCGATAAATATTCGAAAGAAATCTCTAGTTAAAAATAATAAAGCTTTAATCATAAGTATCTCAAAAACCATCGAGTAGTTACCCTTATAATTATTTATTATTAATTATAAATTTAGTTTCAACCAAATCAATGACCCAAAGGACTTGCACATTCCTTGTAAGTCTCATCTCTCTGATGCAAAGGGCTAAACTCTGTCATACAAACTAAAATTTAGTTCCAAATAATTGTTCATCAACCCAAAATCGCGATAAACACACTCATCTGACTCAGTGGAATCAAAAAATTACCCAAAGAAAAAGCCAGAATTAAAATTTCTCTCATTACCCGTCAGCCTACACCCTCTCGCTGAATCTCGACACGCGTGCTCGCAAACGTCACCCCACACCTCTCCACTTCCACCAAGGGATTCTTCTCGCCGCCATCTCACCCCTATCCCCTAAACCCAAGGAACAATCGTGCAAACACCGCAAGTATCGCGACGATATTAATTAGCAAGGGGAACGACGAGTAACGTGCCTACTGCTCAGGGTGGCAACGTCTCCGTGGAGCGAGTAGGAAGATACGGTGTCTCGAGGCAGGGTGGGACATCCTGGAAGGAGATAGCAAGGAGGATAATGATAATCCAGCTTCTAGCCTAGTCGTATCCCGGGGGATGCAGGGATTAATTGACACATCGGCGTTTCGAAGGAGAGTCTTCTGGGCTGGCGCCTCCGCTTTGCTAGCCGGCGACGTGACTGATGAGACGCCTCGAACAAGCCATCGTGAAAAACACCGCTGGATCCGTGCTGTTTTTTGCCGCCCAGGATCCGGCAAGAATTACCGAGCAAACCATCATCGGTTCCCGCAACCCCCAACCTATACTCCTTGCCGAATAACTCGTCTAATCAGACGTCGTCCACCCTTCCCGTTTTCTTCCTTGCCTAAAGCGCGGAAACGAACGCGTCGATGTTACCAGATTGGAATTTAATGCGAGCACGGTGACGCACGGCAGGAACCTAGGGTAGTCCTCGGAGAAGAGCACGCGGAGCACGTCCTCGAGGAAAACGCTCCAGCAGGCGAGGCTGCTAATTGAAATTTTCGGATGAAGACTTGGAGGCGGATGGATGGATGTCTGGGTTAGCCTCGGGTGTGAGATCCAAGCCTGTCACGGTTCATCGTGCTATAGAGGACGATTTTTTGGAAATTCGATATTGGCAGGATGTTGGAAAATTTGTTAGGATTTGAGAATTCGGCTTTAGAAGAGAATAGCGTTGTAATCGATATTGTTTTGTAGAAATGGGTGTCTAAATGTGAGATTCAGTTGGTGTTTATATATTTAATATGGAAATAATATTTTGGAAGATTTTTGAAAGTTTGCTCGAATCTTAGAGTTTAGATTTGGAGTAGGAAGACTTCTAATTGCTACTTTTAGGGGAAATGGGTGTCTAAGTGTGAAATTCGGGGTTGCAATGATTAGTGACACTATGTAGGAGTGGTTGAAAGGGTGAAAGGATGTTTGAAAATTTGGTAGGACTTCAGGGTTTATATTTGAGAGCAGAATAGTGTCAAAATAATTTTTATGCGAGAGGGTGAGCTGATTGATAGTGAATTGACGATCAACGACGACGTTATCTGATGGGGGTAATCATGTATTGTATTTTAGAGGTAACTTGGAACATAGGATGACACAGAGAATTCTCTATTTCGTCTTCGATACTCTTCGTGTCAATACTTTTGACAGAGTAGTAGAATAAGTTACAACACCGCTCTTTTTATCTTTTGCTAAATATTTAATACTGACCCTGCCTCTGTTCAGTACTCCTCATTGTATTTCATTTAGTTTCGATATATCCTATTCATTCTATTTGCACAGGGTGCGATATAATCCTATTTTCACTATAGGAAGCTAAGAAAGTGTCACTCGACGTGACAAGGCTGTCAATCTTAGATACGTTTCTATAAATAAGCGACAGTGAACATTTGACCAATTAAAAAAGACATACTTGCTGTTACGCCAATCTATTTCTGAGCTCCCTACTGCACATATTATATAACACCCCTAACTAATGCCAAAAATTGATGACATTATCTTCACAATTACTTGCGCTTTTTCCAATTTCCAATTTCCCTATCACATCCAACGTATATTAGTACACACTAAAATTTGAATTAGGTTTTACAAAACCCAACAAAGGAACCGTTGAACCGTCCACAGAGGCTAGACTATGTCAAAAGCAATTTATCTTTTCTGAAAGCTAGCCTGCGTTATTTTCTCCTATTTCGACGCTCGAGAAATCTGAGGACAAGAAAAATGGTTGAAGCTGTTACCGAAAAATCAGTGAATCTCAAACAGCCAGTACAGTGATACCAGTACGGCGAACGTCGAAATAACGGGCACGCGGAGTCGAAGGGAACAGAGATTGCCCGAAGAGAAGCCAGACGAGATTCCAGTCGATTCCGTGATAAAGGTGATTGAACGATTAGGAGTCTGGCTTGGGGAGAGGAAAGCCGAAGGAGAGGAGCATCTAATTTAAAGATTCATTGGCAAGTAAATCCGCGGCGAATTAGAGATAACTCTCCTAGGAAATCCCAGCCAGCGAGCTCCTTAGAAGCCACTGCGTTTGCTCGACGAAAGGGAAAAAAGGAGAGGGAGGAAGAAGGAAGAGAAGCAGAGGGGTGTTCTTAAGACTATGATATCACAGGGAACGTATTTAACCCCGGGGATAAGGATGGCGTTTGAGAAAAAAGCCGCGGTTCGAATTTCCTCGAACGTTGTTGAACACTCGAAGAAGAGAACGAGGGTAGTTCGGATCTATCCAGATTTAATCGATCAGTTTCGTGAGACATCGTCGCTTGGTTGTCTCGCGATAACCATACTCGTGGCGGATGCCTTCAGCGAGGTTCGATTTTTCCGAATTCAGCAAGGGTGGCTGAATCGTGGAAAACAGAAGGCCTGGGAACTCGTTCGGTCATAAAATCCAATGATAGTTCAATTCTCCGACGTAAATCCTGGTGAACCCCTCTTATCAGCTGCTCCTCCACACGCAGTACAAAGTCGAATCGAAAAGTTTCGAATCGAAACTTCGGGAACATTCTTGTTGCCAACGATACCGATTTAAATCCCCTTCTTCGTCAAACTAACCCTTCTGGACGCGAGTCCTGTTGAAATGGCGTCCGACGATTATGCTAGTGTTTATGAAAGTGGCCTAATTCATGTATATCCTATTTTGAAATATTTGAAGTTTCGCGTATGAAATATATTACAAATTTAAAAATTAATGGACTAAATTCTGTTCATTGATATTTTGATCAAAAATAGATTCACTGTATGGTAATATATATTATACAAATAGAACGATAAATAAGTGGAAATCTTTTGTACAAACTAATTGTCAAACGTGTGACAATATTAGATTTTATTTAATAAAATATTTTATAGTTGATCCTTAATACTGTCAACAATGTTCTAAATTTTTCTTCATTTTTCTATATACACCGAAGATAAATCAAGTCCCTTATATTATTAAAAGTTTCCTTTCACTTCTACATACTGTCATGATGAGAAACTAAATTATAAAATATAAAATTAACATAATATTAATTATCCTCTTACTCATACTATCTTCCTAAATAAAAACCAAATAAATAAAAATAAAATCGTCGGTATAATTAAATGAAGTTAATGGTACATTTATTTATAACCCATACCACTAACAAAGCACCTGTAAAAGCAAATAAAAACAAGCAACTATATGCAATAACCAATAACCTATCTAATTACCTAATAACTAATAACCAATCTACCAATAATCTTAAAAATCATGACTAAAGATATAATTCCAAAAACTGTCAATCTTCCATGCTTGTATACTATCGATAAGTGTAGAACCAGTGGTCCTAGATACAGTAGCAGCTCATTACATAAGCAGGCAAATTATGGTACCTATTATTCAGAACAAGAAATACAACGTTCGATTCGAAATTCTGTCACTACTATAAAATAAAACTATCTGTAAAAATAAAATCCACTGTCCCAAGTTCTACCCAATAACAAGTACAATACCTCACCTATATGCACCCCAAACGGTGTCAAAGAATGCACGCAGCGACTCGGATAAAATAAATAAAATTACAGTATACACACCCTAGGAATGGAAAGAACACCCTAACAAATTTACGATAACAGTGGTCGGAGTTATCCACGTGACACTTGGCAAGCGTTCGAAGAGGAATCGGGAGGAAAAATTCCGCGTTACAGCCCGGTATTGCACATCTGCCCGGAACGGTGGTGCTTGAATAATAAACACGGTATAACAAATTGATAATCCGGAACCCCATAATCGCGCGCATATTTCGGCCCGGGGAATCTGTGGCCCGACACTAAAAGAACTTTCTACGCTCGTTGTTGCGCCAAATGGGCCGCCATAAAAGCGTGGGGCTGCCGGCAGCCCTCTTCCTTCCCGGTCCCGGGCTCACCCTCGCGTCTCCGCTTCCGCTTCCAGCCGCCTTCCGCCTTGTCGCGCGGATCAAAGTGTCTGCGGTATCGTTCCTTCGATTCGCGTCCTCTGTCCTCTTTATCGCCGCCGCGGCCCGACGCTGCGAATCAGCCCGGCTCGATAAAAATGTTGCGCCGGCCCTGTCGGAGATTGATGAATCGCGGGTGTACGCCGGCGGAAATCTGATCAGGAGGGATCGGCGCTAGTGAGATGTAAATAATAGCACGCCGAGCAGTGTTCGAGGAGTACCCGGTAGTCGAGTAGAGGAGAAATTGAGCCAAGATTTTGGGAACGGCGTAGGATGAATTTGTCACGGGATAATACTGAAGAAGGTTATGTTTACTACGAATCGCCATAATTTTGTCATCCTTTTCTGTGAATCGTAGAATAATTAAGTTGCAAGTGAGTGTATGATAGATGCAACATTGGAGTCGATGCTTGATAGCTTACTATAATAATTTAGTAGCTAAGGGTACGAGAAGATACGAGAGGGTACGAGAGAGTACTCTTTGCTACGAATTGCCCTAATTTCGTCAAATTTTTCTATGAATCGTAGAATATTTATATTGTGATTATGATAGGTGCAACATTGGAGTGGATGCTTAATAGCTTATTATAATACTATAATGGCTAAGGGTACGAAAACGTATCCTTTGCTACGAGTCACCCTAATTTCTCCACCCTTTGCTGCGAATCGTAAAATCTTAAAATTGCAATTGAATTTGCAATAGTCGCAATATTGGACTCGATACTTAATAACGAGAGGGTACGAGAGGGTACGAAGGTGTACCCTTTGCTACGAATCGCCCTAATTTCATGAAACATTTCTATAAATTGTAGAATATTTATATTGCAATTGAGTCTATGAATGGTTGCAATATTGGACTCGATGCTTAATAGCTTACTCTAATATTTTAATAGCTAAAAGTACGAGAGGGTGCGAGAGAGTGCCCTTTGCTACGAATCGCCTTAATTTCGTCTAATTTTCCTACGAATCGTAGAATATTTATACTCCAATTGAGTCTATGAAAGATTGCAATATTGAACTCGATGCTCAATAGCTTACTATAATAGCTTAATAGTAAAGGGTACGAGAGGGTACGATAGTGCATCCTTTGCTAAGAATCACCCTAATTTCTCCACGCTTTGCTGTGAATCACAAAATCTTAAAATTGCAATTGAGTTTGCAATAGTTGCAATATTAGACTCCATACTTAATAACTTACTATAATACCTCAACCGAGAGGGTTTAGAGCAAGCTGACGAGAGAGAGATGACGAGAGAGTAAGTCCTTTGTTACACTTCAGAAAACTAACTTCATTATAAAGTATGAAGACCTTTTATATGTATATGAACGTATATTAACCCCTTTC
>NW_016908771.1:327720-445523 GCF_001483705.2 Eufriesea mexicana | reverse complement strand
TTCCCTACGATTTAAGTCCCTTTAATTTATTAACAGAGTATGACGAAATATTTCCAGTGATCCTGACGACACTCTTCGTCATAGAAATTTTTAAAAGCAATATCTGTCACTTACCCATTAAAATCCACCATAGTTGGCACTTCGAATCTGCACAGCTTCGTTTCAAACGACACAATCGCGTTTTATGAACGAGACGAACAAAATTCAATTTAATTCCCGGTTAACAGGTTGGAACATGATGGCACGTGCCATGATCAACACCAGAATCGGTCACACGTCGAGCCACTACGTCCGAACGCGTAGAAGAATAACACGCAACTGAGGTTGAAAGACATTGGCGAATATTGAACACGAGGCTGACCGTAATGTTTACATTGAGCCCTATATAGTAGACAAAGAGATTAGAGTGACGTAGGTCCCGTGGAATTTCCGGGAGTCAACTGAATGCCTGTGTCCTGTCAAAGGTAAACAACGTAGGCTTGACTTACAGAATCGTGAAGCGAAAGAACCGTTCGTAGATTCTTCGGGTTTTAGATAATACATGTGCAATTGTGGTGTTTAACCTTTCCTTCGAGTCAATCGATGATAAAGAGAGACAAACCGTGATTGCCAGTTTTAATAATAATCTCGTGGAAAGGTTACAAGGCAACGGGGACATCGCGGCCACATTTTCAGCTGGGAAACGGTGCCATCGAATAACTCCTACAGTTTTTAATATCGAATACTATTTTTTAGAGAATTCTTTCATCTTTGTTTATATTTAAAGAAAAAATTAAACATTCGTACTGTATGTTATCCACGAAATGGAGGATTTAAAGAAAAGTCGGTTTTATGTGACAGTTTTAAAGACACGCATCAAACGGTGCTTGACTTCGTGTTTCTCTTTTAATTACGATCACCAGCGAGCTGGTACTCGCACTTTCGCTGAATTTCACCGATTACATCGGTTTCCACGAGCACTATGAATCGTGCTTTCGCGTTGGGAAGGATGTTGCATCTGAGTTTTCATCTGTTCGAAATCGTTGGATCTCGGTGGTATATAAAACAACGCGATTCGTGAAACTCTGTGTGTCATCTACAAAGAGAAACTCGCTACATCTTTATTCAATACACATGTACTCAAAATATTCCCTTAAGTCTCGTAAAATATAACGATATACTACAAATATAAAAATAAAATTTAATTTTTATTTTCCTGTTTTTCTTCGCACAGTAAATGGTTCTTCAACCAGTATATAAATATATAATTTAATTAATTAATATCAAATAGACAGTATATTGTAATTAATAACAACTAAAACCAATATTCAAAAATTAGAAATACAATAAATTCCAATTCCTCTATACCTAACCTAATCCAAATCAACATTCTCCATTCACATCTAACATAACCTAAAATTATCGAAAGAAATAAAACATGTACATATATTAACATATATTAATAAATAAATAAATAGATAAATTCATTAATATCAAGTAGGTAGTAAATTATATTTAATAATAATCTAAATCAAAATTAAAAAATTACAAATACAATAAATTCCAATTCCTCTATACCTAACCTAATCCAAATCAACTTTCACCATTCGCATCTAACATAACCTAAAATTATCAAAAGGGGTAAAACATCTACATATATTAACATATATTAATAAATAAATAAATAGATAAATTTATTAATATCAAATAGGTAGTAAATTATAATTAATAATAATCTATAGCAAAATAAAAAAATTATATACCTAACCTAATCCAAATCAACTTCCTTCACTCATATCTAACATAACCTAAAATTATCAAGAGGGGTAAAACACTTTCTTTAAACTCCCAAATGACATTGCTCTGAAAGCACATCAGACGCTTTAAAAAGAGGAAAAAATTGATCAAACCTGCCTTCTCCTCATTCTCTCACCCCTTCGACCCCAGGAAGGTACGAAAAACTCGACTAACCCGGATACCCACTCACAAATCACCGAAAGCAGCCAAATCACTCGTTACAACCGCGCCATCTCGCATGAAAATGGAAGAAAAAGGGGCGGCCATGGGGAAAGGGGGCCACGCGATTCGGGGGTTGCTTCCGAGCGACCCTCGGCTAATAAATCGCCGTACCGGGACTGTTTATAAACCGTTTAACCGTTGGCAGGTTTCGCGAAGTAGCACGGAAAAGCGCAGGCGAAAAAGCGGGAGAAACGCGCGGAGAGTCGGCGAAGCAAAGGGAACGAGAACTATGATGGATGAGCGTGGACGACGCGCGCGAAACTCGCCTCGGACCCTGCGACAATGGCAACAAATTGTTAATTGTTTACATAGCAACGCTATCGGTGCATGTTAATTACCGCGGTCCCGATGATTTTTCGCTCGCTTAATCAGCGCTCGAGGTGGTCTCGATCAGGGAGTGTCGAGCGAGTCGATCGTGACAGGTTTCCTGCGTGCAATAATTATCCCTCGCGGAGCCTAATCGTTGATTCCATCGTGTATCGTGTTTTCAATTTCTCTCGCCTTTTTCAAGTCTATTTCTGCGAATATTCGCGTTACTAGAGTGTTGCTGCTAATTTCTCGAACTGTACCAGTGTATTTGTCTTCAGACTTATCAATTAGGTTACATTTTTTCGTGTACCTTTCACTTCGAACGTGTATTTAAATTCCAAAGTACGAAGAAGTATACAGATATAATTGTATACACGTAATATTCAATAATTGCAAATACAAGACAGATGTCAGTCGTTTTAATTTTACTTTCGCAGTTTCAGCGTGTAATAATTACTCTTCGTGCAGGATAATTGTTGATTCCGCTCTATTTTGAACTTGTATGTTGTTTTTAAACTCTGATTTTATGGCCTTTTAATTATCCTTATGTATGTTTTCGTTCCGTCTTATCAGGCGAGTTATATTTTTCCACTTATCTTTCACTTTAACGCTAGACTCGAAATGTCTAACTGTACCTAATTATATTGTATAATAGAAAAATCCAACGAAAGGAAATAAATAGTGTGGATACGTAACAATTAATAACTGCAAATGCAAATATAAAAGCAGACATTTTAACTTCGATTCTGCACTTCCAGCTCTGTTATAATTCCTTTCCCCATGTTTCTATTATTCACGAATCTAAAGAAAAATTTCAGATTTCCTTAATGCTACTTTATATTATTCGATTGTATATAGGGAACAAAAATTCTACGTTATATTGTATATAACGACTGAAAAATTGTGTCAACAATATTGTATGAACAATATGACGCGTATAATAAGAAGAAAATTAGAAAACAGTATGACGATATATGCAATATATTTCCTCACACTCGCTATATGGAGATATGGACCGTGGTGGCGCTAGTGAGTTAAATTGAGAATCGTCTTAAGGCCATCCTAAAGTGATTACTGATACACGTGCTAAATACCAAATACCTCGTGGAACCAGTTACCTTGTCAATGTGTACTGGTATTCTAACCACTAACTCATAGTCGACAGTTACCAATACTACGTTAAAAAGAGCAAAATTACAGAAACTTGGCAGATAAATTCCAGGAAAAACCAGTTTTCGAAATAATCATCGTCCTCTTCGTCTTCCATCTTCTTCCACCGTGACATGGAGCAATCCCGGCGCGGCAAATTGCGAATAATCGTGGAAACGACGATTAAACGCGCGGGTATCGATTTGGAAATCGTCCCTCGGCGATTCGAGGGCAGCGTGCGTGGATCGTCGAGTTCCACCCTCTCTGGTCGCTCCCCCAAGCGCGATTCGACGTAGCCGGTGGTGCCGGGGAGGAAAATAATGCATTAGAAATTCAGATGACCGACAGAGAAGGTCGTGGCGCGATTTATCAAATAAAAGCGCCGCTACAGTCAAATACCCGTCCGCGCGGTCGTTGGAGGCGACAGTTCATTTTTAATATAAAACGAGGCTCGCGAGGGATGACGGAGGGGGTTGGAAAAGAAGATTCCTCGATGTGACGGCAAAAAGCACGGGGCTGATATCGCTGCCGATGTTCGCGACTTCGTCGA
Organism: Eufriesea mexicana; assembly: GCF_001483705.2. Lineage (NCBI taxonomy): Eukaryota > Metazoa > Arthropoda > Insecta > Hymenoptera > Apidae > Eufriesea > Eufriesea mexicana. The sequence goes on along the minus strand of NW_016908771.1, from coordinate 441,517 downwards.
GGAAGAACCAGCGAGATTCCTTGGCCAGATTGCGAACCTCGATGATTCCTCGTCATCAGGGCGCGTTTGATCGATACTGAGCCAGGTATAAAATTATTTCTCGACCGAAGATTGGTAGTTCACTGCGTAGACACCTTTATTTGACAGTGTATACCTTTTGTAGATTAAAATCACAGCGATATGACACCTTTGATATTTTAGAATCTGGATGATCGTCAACGACTGATGATACTATTCTCAAATACAGTGAAATATTTTAATAGAGTATGGTAGAGCCTGTTGTCCCTTAAATTTTCTGTAGTTTCGTGACAAAACTGCTCCACTTTCGTGGATAACGATGGAAGAATAATAACCCAAATAGTAAATTAGGTTTAGGGTACTAATATCCATCGACCAGCATATCAAACCTCATTACTCTACAATAAAATGAAACATTTCATTAGAGTATATGACAGATGTGCCTTAAATATCTCATAGCTTCATATTTTATGTATAACAGGGGGAACAAATAAAATAGTAAATTCGCATTAGGTAAATCAAAATTCCGAAAATTTAGTATTCCATAATCCAATGAAATGCTATTATTGAAAACACACATGCAAGACGCTGCCAAACGTATATAACAAATAATCCCCATATTTTTCGTGATTTTACGATGATGATAGAATACTCCTCGTATATATCTCGATTCAAATTTTTCTGATTAATAAGGATGAATAAATAACATGGCACGTTAGGTAAAAGAACCTGGAATATTTCACAACAGAAACTGTTCCGATTTTGTCACGTAACGTGGAGAAGCAACACTAACAAATTCCTATCCCTGGCTCAAAATTCCTCAAGCAAAAAAGACAGACACACATTGCTCATTCCACCCACTGAAAATACCACATAGAAATACCAGCCAGATCCGAAACAGCGTAACGACATCGGACTCGACTGGCCCCCTGCCAATTACCCGATCTCTGCCAACAAAAGATCAACAAACGAAGAACGTCCATGAGCAACACGCTGGAGATCGAGAACACCTAGAGACCTCTGGCATGGTCGCCAGGAAAACCTCCTCTTGCACTGTTTACAAAGCCGATCTGGACTTTGGACTGGAACCAACAACGGTGTTCCTCCATGCAAAGGCTCGATGAGAGTCGTGTGGTCGGTGCAGGATAATGTAGAAACTAGCGTGTCCCAGGGGATCGGGCAAAACCTGTTGCCCGCGACGGGCCTCACAGCGCGATAAAAAGCTGCCGACTTCGCGGGAGCGCGGTCGTCCGTGCGCTTCTTCGACGCGAACAGTTTAGCTTCATAATGCAAAGTCGCCAGTCATTCGCCGATCAAAGTGTTAAGCCCCTTCTCTGGCCGCCTCCGCTCGACAGCGCCGCTTTCAAAGGCCCTGCCTGCTCTGATGGCCGTTTGATTCGTCGCCGGTGCTGGCCGCAGGACGTTGACACGAGGAAACAACGCGGGAGAGGACAGAGGTCCGTGAGCGATAGCGGCCATTCCCTTTGTGCTTGCTGAATGGGGTGAGGGGTGGCTGTGGGCATGAGGACAGGAAGTCGAAAGAGGATGGTGCTTTTTGTGAATGCGATTAGCGTAGGCCGTGGTGTCGTGTTTGGGATTTTATTGCGAGAATATTTAAAGGGTTCCTTGCCACGGGGTTGGTGGTCTATTCCTACTGTTTCTGAATGCGAGTCTCGAAAATTATCTAGTATTTCTGAGGTGTTAGGATTCTATGGGATTTAAATCGATAACTTTGGACTCGATGTTAATTGACAGGGAATTTATATTCGAATTTTCAAAATGTTTAGTATATACATACTAATAATTAGGTGTCAAATATAATTGTCGATATACTACCATTGAAGGAAGATGAAGGTTTGATTCCTACTGTTTGGAAATGCAAGTCTCGAAAATTATCTAGTATTTCTGAGGTGTTAGGATTCTATGAGATTTAAATCGGTAACTTTAGACCTGATGTTAGTTGACACGAATCTATATTCGAATTTCTAGAATTTTTAGTAGATAGTAGTGATTAGGTGTTAAGTGTAATTATCGATATATTACCATTGAAGGAAGATGTTTGATTCCTACTGTTTGGAAATGCGAGTTTCGAAAATCATCTAGTATTTCTGAGGTGTTAGGATTCTATGGGATTTAAATCGGTAACTTTAGACCCGATGTTAGTTGACAGGAATCTATATTCGAGTTTTCAGAATTTTTAATATATAATAACATTTAATTGCCAAGTGTAATTATCGATATACTACCACTGAAGGAAGATGAAGAAAATAATACGAAGTTATTTAAAATTAATTTTTCGGATGTAGAATGACGTAAATTTGATATGAAGTAAACAGAAGAACGGAATAATTGTTGATTATTGTCAACGAGAAAATAATTGAGTTTGGCTGAAGAAATATTTTGCCACATGTAATATTACCTAACTAAATATTATTATAATTTTTCTGATATTTTATTCTGATATTATTCCTCTCCTCATTTGTCATTATCTAGATACAAATGAATCTTTGCACCCCTTAAGCGAAGAAATAAATAAGTACCGTTCTTGAAGAGTTACACTGAGAGATCGCAAGTACTATAAGGGGTAGGAATTTAATTAATAAACTTTTCAAACTTGATATAGAATGTTTCAAAATTTAAAACTCTCGAAAAAAAATCTTTCAACAATTTACCCATCCCCCTCACCAATTTCAATTTAAAAATCCTCGTACTGTAAAAAAGAAATGCAAAGGTCCCAATTTTTGAAACTTCCCTGCTTCAAACCTGAAAATTCGAAATTCTCGAAAAATCCACCCCTAGCAAAAAGGAAAAAATCTTCGTCTTTACACACTGGAATAACCTTAATGTTATCAATAAAGATACGGAATTCTCGGTTGCACTAAAAAGAAGGGAAGACTGGAAAAGATCCAGGATGGTCAGGAATGGCTGGCTTTAAAATCAACTTACCAGCGATCGTCGTGGTGGTTACAAGCCGGGACCGTGAGCACTTTACTTTTAAGGGACATTAGCCGCGCTCCCTTCTTACGCGTCTTTTCTTTCGCGGAAACCGCGCCGCGCTGGTAGCTCCGCTCCGAGGGAGGAACGGAGACGGCGAGCACGGTGACGGGAGAAGGGTGACAGTTGGAAGGAGAGGAGATTGTCTGGGGTAATTAGCCGACGGTCGCGTTGAAAGATCTTCGAGCGGCTTGTCGCGACGGGTCGTGTCCAGAGGAGCGAGGCATTCTGCTTAGAAAATGTCAGGCCGCCGATAAAAAGTCATGCAACACGAAGCATCTGGAGTGACGTCGGATAAAAAGGGGCCGAGGGAGTTTCGTAATTTCGTTATCGGAGTGCGATCACCTTCGCGGGCTTGGCCTTGGTGACGTTTGGAAGGAGAACGCTCGGAGGGTAGGGCTGCTCGAGCTCGGGATGAGAGCTAGGGTGATGGTAGGTCAGTGGTTTCATGGAGGACGCGTGGTTTCAGATTCTCCGACTCTTTGGAATTGTCCAATTAGCGGCGGATGTGGATTAATTTCACACTGAACCTGCCACGGCCTGTCAGATTGACCGATGGTTGGAAAAAAGGAAAGGAGAGTCTTGAAAAGAATCGAATGACAGGAAATATTGAGAAATTTATTATACGTATACTGAAAGACTAATCGCGTAGAGAAGTGAGCAAAAGGATAACATGGAATTTTAAATCGAAAGTTGGAAATAGTCATTTAAGGCGTAGTAAATTTATGGCTTCAACTAGGTTTGACCTGGTTGTCTATGAAGAGTATAGATTTTTATACCGTTTAGGGGATGTATAAAATTATGGTTTGGTTAGATTGATCAGAGAAATAAAAATTATAAATAATTAATCAGTATACTTAATATGAAAATCGATTTGACAGTGATATATACCTAAATAAAAATTATAGGTTGTGACAAATGTAAATAGGCACATATAATTGTGTTTCTATATCAATACAAATTTTGCTAAATGCAAATGTGTATTTTCAACAAGAGTGAAATATTATTTAAACTGGTTTAGTAATTTTAAAATTAATCCTGAAAAGTCTTGGAAAAATTGGTAAAATATATTGGCACGCCTTAAAATATAAAATTAATTCATCAAACCTAAACAACGAACTAGAATCCGCAAACTTGAGAGTCAAAAGTGTCTCAAAGACACCATGTCATGGAACACAATTGCAGCTAAGCAAATATGCAAATCTGGACCTAAAACAACATAAACCATCAACAACTTTCCTGACTTTAAGAATCCTTGATAACTGAAACTATGTATTGGCATATAGAGCACAATGTTCATCGTTTTAAATGGATAAATTCAGAATTCGTCAAAATATAGTAGCCTATACAAAATTTTTAAGACCAAACTCATAGTTCTCTCCCTAAACCTTGTCATAGACGTCTTCCCTGACTTCAATAACTGGAATTATCGACGTATCGAATACAATATTCATCCTTTTAAATGAGTATATTCAGAATTCTTAAAAATATCGTATTCTGTACAAAATTTTGGAGACCAAACTCCTCTCTCTCTCTCTAAGTAACCTAAACCTTGTCATCATCTTTCCTGACATTAATAACTGGAATTATCGACATATCGAATACAATATTTATCCTTTTAAATGAGTAAGTTCAGAATTTTTAAAAATATTGTACTCCATATAAAATTTTGGAGACCAAACTCGTCTCTCTCTCTTTCTCTCTCTCTCTCTCTCTCTCTCTCTCTTTAAACAGCCTACATCTTCTCATCGACGACTTCCCAGACTTTGAAAGCCTTTGATAGCTGGATCTACAACTACATAAACCATAATGTTTATCCTTTTACAAAATTTTTGAGACTAAACTCATTTTTCTCTCTCTACATCAACACGGGGAAAAGAAGAATCCGAGGAGCGCAGGTTGGCGGCATAGCCGGATCGATTGTCAGAGGGGCCCCGGTAGTCGAAGCATGACTCGCGGATTCGTAGGTAGATGCGTTCCTCGCGCGAAACTCCGTACGCGTTGGACGTGGCTGACCAGCCGACCAACCGACGGACGGCTGACTGCCTTTCTGATTGATGATCGCTACCGGACTCTCCGCCGCCATGCATACCCTATCCTCGACCTCCACCTACACTCCTCGCCATCCCACGAGTCAACCCTTCGCTCGGCCGAGCGGAGAAAGGCCGGCCGATTCGTTCCCGGAATCGCACCTCCACCCTGCTCTGTTTTTCTTCCTTTTCTCGTTGCACGAGTCCGGGGCTTGTTTCCGTAGCCGCCTGAACGCGCGATCTCGTGAACCTAATCGGCGCCCTGACGGCTCCGGCAATCTCGTCGCGAGGTGTATACTTGTTCCAGGATTTACTTGGAAACGTAGCTCGCGTGGCATAGGAATGCAGCTTTCGAAGTAATTTTTCTGGAAATTTGTCCAAAGTACTCTTGATACACGCGAGTTCTAGATTCAGGAATTTTTTGTGGCAGAAATTACCAAGCTTTGAGGTCATTTTCATTGGAACTCGTTGAGCTTACTATTGACCCATAGGAATTATCTATGAAGGGATTTTTGAGGTTAGGTTTGCATTTGACCGAGGTAATTTTTCTGGAAATTTATTGAAATATCATCGATCCATGCGAATGATAGACGGAGGAATTTTTAATGGAAGAAATTACCAAGCTTCGAGATAATTTTTATGGGAACTTGATGAGCTTACTATTGACCCATAAGAATTACCTATGAAGGGATTTTTGAGGTTAGGTTTGCATTCGATCGAAGGAATTATTCACCTTTGAAGTAATTTTTCTGGAAATTTGTCCAAAGTACCCTTGATCCACGCAATTTCTAGATGCAAGAATTTTTTGTGGCAGAAATTACCGAGCTTTGGGGTAATTTTCATAGAAAATTGATAAGCCTACTGCTGACCCGTAGGTATTGCCTCTGAAGGGATTTTTGAGGTTAGGTTTGCGTTTAATTGAAGAAGTTGTTTAACTTTGAGGTAATTTTTCTGTAAATTTATTGAAATATCGTTGATCCACGCCAGTTCTAAATACAGGAATTTTTTATGGAAGAAATTACCAAGCAACGAGATAATTTTTACGAAAACTCTTAAGCATACTATTAACCAATAAAAATTATCTATGAAGAATTAGATTTGCATTCAATCAAAGAAGTTGTTGAACATCGAAATAATATTTTTGGAAATTAATTAAGTTATTGTCAGTCCATGAAGATTACAGATGCAAAGATTTTTTAAGCTTAGCTTGCATTGAATTAAAGGAATTTAATATCGAAATAACTTTTGTAGAAATTGGTTGAGTTACAATTGACCTATGGGTATTTTCAATGAAGAGTCTATTTAAATATCTAGTATCGAAATAATTTTTCTGCAAATTTGTTGAAATGCTGTTCATTCGTACAAATTTTCAATCGAGGTTGTTTGCATTGGATTGAAGAAATTGAACATCAAGGTAATTTTTGCGAAGATTCCTCAAGCTTCCGTTGACACATGGGAGTTATAGCTGAAGAGACTGTTTGAGAGTGTAATTTTGTAGAAGCTGTGGAAGATATCGGATTGTAAGAAGATATTCAACAGACATTGCGTGCAACGTTGTTGTCGAGGAGGATTCGAGATTCGTCGCGGAAATTAATTAAAAGTTGAATCGATTCAAAGACTCCGTAGCTGCAGGGGAATTCTAATAGAATCTTCTTGGAATCTCTTTCCGCGATGAGTAATTGGAAGCTTTAATTAGAAACGCTTCCAAGGAATTTTCTAAAAGCGGATGTTGAATGTCGAATGTTCGCGTGAACACGTGGGCGTACTATTATCGATTACACGCACGTTGTATCATCGGGTCGATGTTAAAATAATGAATCGGAATAATCAGAGTTCAGGACAGGGTATCGAAGCGATGAAACGTGACTGGACGAAAATCCGTCTTCCATCGTGTTTCCCTGACACCCTTACACACCTCGCTCACCCTTTCCAACGATATTTCACCTCGACTCAAACTAGCACTAAATATTGTCATTCACCATCCGACATTCATTATTCCCCAACATTCCCATTTTTCTTCGTGTCATTAACCGAGAAATCACAAGATTTTCCTGTCACTTCTATTAATGTAGACTATGCAATTATTCTAGGCAGACAAAACTTGTCAACTAAAAAATCTTTAGAACCATCTGCCAAAAATTACATCTTCCAGAAAAGAAAAGAAGAATGGAAAATTTCTATTTCACCGCTTCAGAGATATTTTCCTCTAATCACAAAATTATTTTCACTGCTCGCAATACTACATACAATTCTCCATTTTGCTTAATACCAATATCTAGAAAACGTTCATTAAGATTCGAATTTTTGCATTCAGTTCTATTAATTGCCAATTTAAATGTTCCGAATACTTTGGAATTGGTACTAACTAAATTTTGTAATAACAAATTTTGACAAATCGAATATAAAAATGGTACGAAATTAGAAAAGGAACACTAAGGTAGGTGCTGACCTCGCATCTCCACACTGAAATTCGTTGCAACGCCAATTAATTCCCTTTCTTCCCTCTTCATCGTCCCAATTAACCCCTTCGTTCATTCCCCTCGTGAAAAGTCCTCCTCTCTTGGAACAAAAATTTTAGAAAATTTCAAAATCCAGCACGAACTTTGGAGGAAGTACGTGGAATAAAAGTGACACGAATGGTATATATAAAAATGGTACGAGAAAATAAGACGAAGTGGACTAAGGTAGCGTGTGAGTCTCGAGCTCCAAAGCGAACGCGAAACACGATGAATAGACTTTGGCCGGCCTCCAAAAAATATAGCGAGACTGGAACGGGAGCGATAGAGGGGAGGTAAGAAGGAAAAAGGAAGAGAAAGGAAGAGAGGAAAGAAGAAAGGCTCTCTCGTGGCGAGAGAAACGAGACAGGCTGGAACACTCGAACGGTAAAGCGAAACGAGGCCGGGGCAGGAAGCCTCTGAGGAGCGAGAGCGCGATAGCGAGCAAATAATAGGGAAATGATTTGCTCCTTGTTAGATAAAAGACACCGGGAGGGGACTCGCGAAAAGAAATATTGCCCCGAATGAAAGGAAGTGGGCGCAGGGGTGGTTCCAGCGCCGCTCGGCCCTCAGGGGTGGAAGAGGATCCCTTTTCCTTGTAACCGCGCTTCTCCTTCGGCTAGGTCGTGCCAGGTCATCCGTGTACGAGCATTCTGCTCGATTGCAGGGTTAAATAGCGTCCTGTGTTTCTTCGTTACATCGTCCTTCCACCTATTGTCCACCTTCTTCGTTGACATGGGGGGCAATGGAAGTATGCGAGGTCAGCGTTCACCTCAATATTCTTCTTCTTTTCTTCTGCCATTTTCATATTCGATTCGTCAAAATTTGTCTATCTATCTATTTCATACACTTCCTTCAAAGTTTAAATTGGATTTCGACTATTTTCTCTTCAATTTTTATTCGAAGAAGAGAGAGGGTTAATTGGTGGGACGAAGTAAATGAAGAAAGGGAACTAGTTGACATCGCGAAGAATTCCAACACGGAAACGCGAGACCAGCGTCCATTTCAGTATTCTTCTTCTTTTCTTCTGCCATTTCTATATTCGATTCGTCAAAATTTGTTACGTCTATCTCACACACTTCCTTCAAGGTTTAAATTGTGGTAGTGGCTGTCATAGAATGTGTGGTATGAGTGTGAGGAACATTTGTGTGGAAGAATGTGTGTGTGACGAGTATGACAGAGAATCGCGAAAAAACAATCAGTAGGTGAATGACAGTCATTACATATAGACGTTGTGTGTGAGAGAGTCCTCAAAAGATTATATCGCAGTTAAAAGCGAATTTATTTCACGAGATTTAATTATAATTTATGTTATGCTGTTATTGTGTTCAATAAATATTCTTATTAGTTTATCCATTTACTCGCATAAATTGGATTTCGAATATTTTTCTTTCAATTTTTATGAAAAGGGGAGAGAAGGTTAATTGATGGAATGAAGTAAAGGAAGGAAGGGAACTAGTTGGCATCGCGAAGAATTCCAACACGAAGACGCGAGACCAGCGTCCATTTCGATATTCTTCTTCTTTTCTTCTGCCATTTTTATATTCAATTCGTCAAAATTTGTTACGTTTATTTGACACACTTCCTTCAAGGTTTAAATCGGATTTCGAACATTTTCTCTTTAATTTTTATTCGAAGATGAGAGAGGGTTAATTGGTGCGACGAAGTAAAGGAAGAAAGGGAACTAGTTGGCATCGCGAAGAATTCCAGCGCGGAGACGCGAGACCAGCGTCCACCTTTGGACGATTTATTATCGGGCAACGTCTGCCTTCGAAGTTCGCCACGGGTTTTAAGGGGAGTAATTTAATCGTAATTAAGTACCTACACGCTCGCCTCTAAGTACATAAAGTTTATACACGAACGCGCGACGCCCGGAGCGACCGGCCCCGGTCCTCTCCGCTAAAAGGGGTGGCCAGTGGTCGGTTTAAACAATTATCACAAGGGTTGCAGCTTGCACGAGTTGACAAGGGTGATAAGTTATAGCGCGTGTGGGGTTGCTTAGGAAATGCTGCGTGGTCAAGTGCCGCCGGCCACGATGAATTACATCTATTACGGTAATGCAATTCTCTCTCTTTCTCTCCCTCTCCGTGTTCCTCAGTCAGTCCGTCTTTCTCTTTCTTCGCTTTGACGCGAGTTTTTCTGTTTAATCGGAACGATACGACGCGAAGAGTAATTCACTGCGGGCTATGGTGTGGCTAATTGGACTGGAAAATGAAATTCTCGCGAAACCGCGCCTTCTTTCCTTTCTTGCTAACCCTTTCGCTGCCATCAGCGGCTATGCTTGTTGCACTGGTAGGCCATGTTGGTGGACTAGGGTCACGATGCTTGCCAGATAAGTTAAGAAATCGGTGTGTACCGTGAGTGACTTTTGTCTGTACTTTGTGTCTATTATGACGGTGTATAGTGTTGCATTTGTACTTTTAACCCTTTGCACTCGTCCATTTTTTGACTAAAGAAGCGTAGGAGTTCAAAAATTTTCTGCTACAAAGCTGACGATATTATTTTGAGCAGTAAATAAAAAATTGTGTAATAATTAACACGTAGAATTATTTAATTTCGATACCTCGCACACTCTTACGTTATTTTAAATTTGGCATATTAATTAATATACATCTTCGAAATTTTATCAAATGGTGACTGAAAGGCACCTCTCGAGTGCAAATGGTTAATACCTTTGAGGCCTTAAAGAATTTTGGAAAATATGAATATTTTGTTCTAATTCCAATCATAGAAATAAATTACAGCTATTTTGTATCGCTTCCTAAAATTCGACAGACCCTTAAATTTAAACCTTCCTAGCTTTCAAAATAATTCACACATAGTAAAACGAAAATGAAAAATCTTCAAAAATTCCTAATAGAAATTGGATAAAATTTATTTTACAAGATTTTGTACTATATATAATATTTCTAATCATTCCAAATTTCCTCAAAGCAATTTTATTTTGCAATAAAAATATTGTATATGAAAAACTGAAAAATCTTCAAATAAAAGTAAAAAATTTCGAATTTTTAAAACACAGAATTCCCAAGCTTCGATACTTCTACAACCACATTTCTATAATTCAAATTGATGAGATAATTTTCTCAAAATAAGAACCCCTGATAAATCCCAAATTTTATTTTGCAATAGAAATATTGTATATGGAAAACTGAAAAATCTTCAAATAAAAGTAAAAAATTTCGAATTTTTAAAACACAGAATTCCCAAGCTTCGATACTTCTACAACCACATTTCTATAATTCAAATTGATGAGATAATTTTCTCAAAATAAGAACCCCTAATAAGTCCCAAATTCTCACGAAAGGTAAAAGCTCACCTAAACTCGAAGAACTCTCTGACACACGCGAAGGCTTGCAAAAATCGGCGGAGAGGAGGCCGTGGAAATAATATTTTCATTCATGGCCGATCCAGGGCCGGCGATCTACCCCTCGATGTCGCGGAGGCGCGTTACATAAGAATCGTGGACGGAAAGGAGCGGTCGTAAATCTGGTGGTGTGCGTGGGGTGCAGACACGGCCGAGTGTCCTTTATAGCATTGTTAACAACTAATGTATTCTACCCCCGAAACCCTCGCGCATTTAACATTCTTTAACATTATTATACACATGGCGGCCGTCTGAGCGGTTTCGCCAGGCTGTGTCTTCGTGCCACCCAGAAACGACCCTTCTCTCTCCCTGGGGAAGATTTTTGTCGGTTTTATTTAACTGCAACCTCGGAACCCTTTTCCATCCTCCTTGCGTGGGTCTGCCTCCCCTTTTCTCCTCCCTTTTTCCCTCTTTTTTTCCCGACCACCGTTTTCGTCTCCCTCTTTCGCCTCTGGGCTTCTCTCCTCGCCTCTGTCTGTCCGATAGGTGAAGTTTCCCGTCGTCGGGAATCCGGTCACGTTTTAAGACTTACGATCGAGACCGTAATTTCGACGAACAAGTGGCGCTTACTACTTTCTGATACGACTTAAGAGAGGGTGAGAGGGCAGAAACGATGCGTGCAAGTGCGTGCAGCATCCAGCGAGATCTAGGTCTACGAGAAAGGAAATCTGAGATTGAAGATGGCGAGTGAAACGATTGGTGAAAGATGTTCGGTGATAGGGATGGGTTATGCTAGTTATTGATAGTAACAGGCTATTGATTTCGGGTATTATTCTATCTTCGGTTTGTGGTATGGGATGGAGAACTTGGGGAAGGGAGATCTAGAAATTTTATTGCGTTCGAATTTTTAAATAATTATTCTTATATTCTCAGATGTGAAATTCCTGTTATAGAAATGGTAAATGGTAGTGATCTAGTGATCTAGAGTTACATTCTACTTTGATCCTATTAATTTTTATTTTAAATAGAATCAACTGTTTCCTATATAAATTTCTTTTATTGTATTCGTTTATTTAAATAAATATTTTTATATTCTGAGATATAAAATTCCTATAATAAAAATAATAAATGATGGGTGATCTAGTGATACAGAGTTCCATTCCACTTTGGATAGACTAAATTCTCTTATTTAGCCACGACTCTATTAATTTTTATGTTAAATCTAATAGCCTATACCAGTGTCCTCAACTCTTTCCTATATAAATTGCTTTTATTGTATTCGTTTATTTAAATAAATATTTCTATATTCTGAGATATAAAATTCCTATAATAAAAATGGTAAATGGTAGTGATCTAGTGATCTAGAGTTCCATTCTACTTTGGAGAGAGTAAACTTTGTCATTTAGCCACGATTCTATTAATTTTTATTTTGAATCTAATAGCCTATACCAGTGTCCTCAGCTCTTTCCTATATAAATTGCTTTTATTGTATTCGTTTATTTAAATAAATATTCCTATATTCTGAGATATAAAATTCCTGTCAGAGAAATAGTAAATGAAAATGATTTAGTGATCTAGAGTTCCATTCTACTTTGGACAGACTAATTTCTATCATTTAGACACGATTCTATTAATTTTTATGTTAAATCTAATAGCCTATACCAGTGTCCTCAACTCTTTCCTATATAAATTGCTTTTATTGTATTCGTCTATTTAAATAAATATTTCTATATTCTGAGATATAAAATTCCTATAATAAAAATAATAAATGGTAGTGATCTAGTGATCTAGAGTTCCATTCTACTTTGGAGAGAGTAAACTTTGTCATTTAGCCACGATTCTATTAATTTTTATTTTGAATCTAATAGCCTATACCAGTGTCCTCAGCTCTTTCCTATATAAATTGCTTTTATTGTATTCGTTTATTTAAATAAATATTCCTATATTCTGAGAAGTGAAATTCCTGTTATGGAAATGGTAAATGGTAGTGATCTAGTGATAGCCTAGATCGTATTTTCCAATATTTTTCGAATCTTGACACCCTTTTACAATAATTACGTGGTCCTCGACTCTGTTCGATATAAAGTAAATCACAATTTTAATTTAATAATTGATAATTTTTTAAAATAAAATAAGAAATACTAACAATTGACAACTATTGTAGAAACATATCGACAACCCATTAGAAAACGCTTGGCTACGTATCCAGGAATCACAAGCCGCCATTTTGGAGCCAGTGATCTATACAATCAGGAATCAATGAAATTTAATCAATTCGAAACACCATTTGTTAATCGAGAAAATCACCTGTGTAGAATAATAAAATTTCAAAATAATAATAAAATAAGAATAATAATCTCGAAGAAGACAACCTTGGGTATAGTTAGAAATATGCGTTGGAGCTATAGTTGAAACTCGGAAGAGATTCCAGGCAATCAATAATGACGACACGCGAAGGCAAACGCGAGGGCGCACGTGGATCGAGCCTAATTAAAAGTAACTCGCGGTATTGGTTAATTTATCGTGGCATACGATAGACTCGTATTTAGAACGGACAACGAGGCCACGCTTTTCCTCGCCGGGATTCATCCAAAGGATTCCCGTCGATTTATTACGGCGAACGCAATAATTCAGAGTAACGCGATTAATGAAGCATACCGTGGACCTTGTTTTGCCACTACTATTCCCTTCTCGATGTATCGCTCCAGTGATAATTCTAATAGCTTCCCGATACTTCTGCAAATTCTCTCCAACCAGATATTTTGTAAGTCTGAATATCAAATCGATCGAAATTATTTTCTAAAATGAGAAAATAATTGGGTCTTCGAGATAATCTATTCTTGAAATCGTCAGATATGAAAATTGTCAAGAAACAGTGTCAGATTTTGTTAGATGATGGTCTTTTATTTAGCAGTGCAGAGCAATGAATTATCGATTGTTATATATAACCATATACTAAGTGGAATTATACATTGATTCACAAAATGCCAAATGTAATAAATCAAAATATTCAGGATTTAAGAAAATAATGGTTTATATTGACAGCAATGATATTTCTATATATTTGGAAAATAAAATGCATATCTTTTGCACTCTGTATAAAACACCATCTCTAACATGCCTCTACAAAATTCCAAGTTCAAAGGAAACACAGATGCTACTGAGTAAAACGTGAGAATGAGCGTCAAACTATAAGACATTGACACAAACTTGACAATTGACACTTTTCTCTGCAGAAAGAATTAATTAAATGTTATATTAATACTTCGTCAGATCTCATTCTAATCGTGTGTATGACACCTAGCATATATTTCCTAAGTGTTGACATAATTTTCCATTGTATTCTGGCTCTATACGACTTAGGTCAGTCTTGACCATTTGCACCATACCTGTACAAAATATCAAATTCAAAGGAAACACAGATGCTATGAGAAGAGACACGAAAATGAGTGTTAAGCTTTAATATCGAACGAAAGTATAGGACATTGACACAAACTTGACAATTGGCACTTTTCTCTGCAGAAAGAATTAATTAAACGTTATATTAATACTTCGTCAGATGTCATTCTAATCGTGTGTATGACACCTAGCATATGTTTCCTAAGTGTTGACATAATTTTCCATTGTGCTTTAGCTCTACACGACTTAGATCACTCTCCACCATGTGCACCATGCCTGTATAAAATATAAAATTCGAAGGAAACACAGATGCCATCAGAAAAGACGTGAGAATGAGTGATAAATTTAACATTGAACAAAATGACAGGACTTTGACAGAAAATTGACACTTCTTTCAGAAAAACAATTAATCAAACGTTGCATTAACACTTCATCAGACCTCCTTCTAATCGTATGACACCCGACATACGTTTTTGGAGTGTTCACATAATTTTCCAATCTACGACTTCGATCCACGATTTTATTCGAACAATCGTCGATGGATTCACAGATACGATGAACAACGAGTCACGAGATCCACAATGGCGCTCACACGATGCTCCCGGTCAGCTGACGACCGCCTAATTACGAGGATATCGACCGATAGCGACGCGCCGGACGTCACTTTCTCGCCAACGACGTGAGAATCCCGCGAGTAATAAGGTGGCGCGTGTAATTTGCGAGCCGCGAGCGTGTCCGCGCGATGATTGCGCGACTTCGACGATCGCTCATCGACGCGGTGGGAAACGCTTGGCCAATTAGCGGCGATTACAGCGACGATCGAGACGACGGTGGTCTTCGCCTGGTCCTCGATCGATCGATCCTACAACGCGAAAGGTGGGAGTCGATTCGTCTTAGATCTCGAGATCGTGGGAAAATCCGAGGGAAGGACGTAGGTGAGCTGCAGATTCTCTTAGACATCTCTACCTGAGCACTTTGTTGGAGCACTGCAACTCACTCGATTTGTGGATGCGATCTAATCAAACTTGAATAATCTGGACCACGTTAGAGTCTCAAAATGACTGAAAATCGGTGGGTATCGATTGTTACACCATTTACCGATTTTAACAAAATATAACGAAGCAAATTGCAGTCATAAGTCGAGTTTAATCCACCTGCCACGAGAGTTTGACTGCCAAATTGTTGGATCCATGTGTATCAGTGTTTGTATCGAGTGTAACACTATTTATTGATTTTAACAAAATATAACGAAGCAAATTGCAGTCATAAGTCGAATTTAGTCTACCTGTGACGAGAGTTTGACTGCCAAATTGTTGGATCCATGTGTATCAGTGTTTGTATCGAGTGTAACACTATTTATTGATTTTAACAAAATATAACGAAGCAAATTGCAGTCATAAGTCGAGTTTAGTCCACCTGTGACGAGAGTTTGACTGCCAAATTGTTGGGTAGATGTGTGTCAATGTTTGTATCCAGTGTAACACCATTTACGGATTTTAACAAAATATAACGAAGCAAATTGCAGTCATAAGTCGAATTTAGTCCACCTGTGACGAGAGTTTGACTGCCAAATTGTTTGGTCGATGTGTGTCAATGTTTGTATCCAGTGTAACATCATTTACGGATTTTAACAAAATATAACGAAGCAAATTGAGGTCATAAGTCGAGTTTAATCCACCTGTCACGAGAGTTTGACTGCCAAATTGTTTGGTCAATGTGTGACAGTGTTTGTATCGAGTGTAACACCATTTACTGATTTTAACAAAATATAACGAAGCAAATTGAGGTCATAAGTCGAATTTAGTCCACCTGTGACGAGAGTTTGACTGCCAAATTGTTTGGTCGATGTGTGTCAATGTTTGTATCCAGTGTAACACCATTTACGGATTTTAACAAAGTATAACGAAGCAAATTGCAGTCATAAGTCGAGTTTAGTCCACCTGTCACGAGAGTTTGACTGCCAAATTGTTGGGTCGATGTGTGTCAATATTTGTATCAAGTGTAACACCATTTACCGACTTTAACAAAATATAACGAAGCAAATTACAGTCAGAAGTCTAGTTTAGTCCACCTGTCACGAGAGTTTGACTGCCAATCTGTTGGATCGTTGAGTGTCAGTGTTTCTATAAATTTCGGTGTGTTGTGATCTCTTGATGAGAAGTTTAAGTGATAAATGAGTGTTTTCCTATTGATCATGTTTGTCTACGTTAGGAGTGTGTATTGGTGTCCACGTGTTTAAACAAATTGAGACAAGTATGACCATCGTTTGGAGTTGTTTTGACACTTTACTGCGTACTGACACACGTGGTGTCCAAGTGACACGAGTATCGGCGAGTCATGGTAAATAATAAACAAATAAACCAATTTCCAACTTGATTCACAACGTTCTTCTAGTCTTGGGACCGAATATACTTCATCTTAGCGAGATTGAAGCAAAGCTAGCGAGCACGTTGCGAGCTGGAATCGTCAGAGGATCAAGGACAGGTTCGAAGTTATTACCGCGATAAAACAGGTGGGATGTACGAGGAATCGTGGCTGTAGCAAGGTCGAGGAAAAGTTTCGAGGGGTTGTCGGAAGGACAAGCGAGATTCTGGGGTGCAAGGGGGTGGTCGCTCTTATTTTCTGTCGCGACGCTTTGCACCGACGCCGGGGGGGCCACGCAGAAATTTGTATAGATTAAAATAAACTTTTTATCCGCCTTCGAGTTCCCGATCCCCGGGGTGAAGCGCAGGATACGACAGGGGTGGCGCGAGACGAGTTCTCTAACCGAAGTTGGAGAACGAAATCTGGTGCAACGTGGCGGATTCCGGTTTTTCCCTGCCTTTTTTAAATTCTTCCGACCGTCGCGGGTTCCAACTATTTCGAAAGCGTTCAGTCGCTGTCACTTTTTCTGATGAAATTATTTTAGATGGAAATGCGAGAAACGGGGGTGGGAAATATTTGAATTTATCTATGCCAACGATTAGCGATCTTTACATTTTCTGTACGAAGAATGGAATGAGTAATAGTGAATATTTATAGAGAAATTAAATTTTTAAATTCATTCACGTCAGCAATTTTTGACAGAAAATATAAGATTGGAGGTTAAGAACTTTTAGGAAGAAAATGAAGAATAATTTTTAAATGGCTGCTGCGATTTCTCCTTTAAGATTTTTACCTGCAAATTGTAATTTAGGTTTTGCATTGCGACCCTAAGTGTCAATGCGAACTCGAAATACTAGACCTTGATCATGTATTGTGGCAATACCTACTATTTGATACACAAAGAACCACCCCATTGGAAAATTACAATACTTGGACAAAACTATCACCACCCATTTTCTTATAAAGTTATACTTCATAACATAATATATTCCAACAGTAGACTCGTACCTAACTTTACTCGTACCTAAAAAGCTGTAACCTATCCGTCAAGAACTCTTTGCCAACATATTTGTACACATGTTATAATGAAAAATAATCTCAAGAAAGATTGAAATTGCTTACAATAAAAACTAAATAAATTTTAAATTTGTTCTTTTTCAGACTTGCATAAATACTCTGCTATTTTTGTTCAATTTCTTGTCTTACCATTTAAGTTCCGATGGCGCCTGCCATAGTCAACAGCAACGTCGATCATGTCGAGACAGGTCGGACACGTTCAACCACTTCGTCCGAACACGATGAAGAATAACACGCAACTGAAACAGAAAGACATCGACGAAAATTTAATACGAGCTTGACCTATGTTGTTTACGTTGAAACCACGGCTCTCACTCGTGATACACATGTTTGGCGCGATTTTCTTACCACGAGTCTCACACGATATTGTAAGCGAACGCGTTAATAATTTAAAGGATGAGAAATCAGTATGCTTGATTAAATAGTCATCTACCTTATACTCTCAAAATTCACAAAATTCTCAAAAACGTTATTCCAAAATTTCCAAACCAAATTAATAAAGAAGAAATTAATCGCATGATGATTAACATAAACAATGCATCGATTTATTCAAACAATCTTATTAAGTTAACCTCAAACTCCATCCCTAAATTTCGATTTTCCATTTCACCCTACATTTTCCTTTTCTCTTTTCCCCATACTACCTCCAACAAAAAATTTTCATTCAAATACAAAACTATATAAAATTATCTAAAATCTAAAATTAAAATATAATTAAAAATCTAAAATCTAAATCAAATCTAATAACCTAAAATCTAATTAAAAATCTAAAATTATCTAAAATTAACTTTTCAAATATATAATAATATAACATATACATAAAACGGATTAAATCAACGAGATATATAATATAAAAACGAAAAAGGGGAAAAATAATTCAATTTCGTATTTATAGTTTAGAAGAAAATAATTAAGCCTGCTCAAAAGCTTTTAGCAAGGATACTATTCATATATCCACACCTGGTTATCCTCGCTTCTTATACCAATCCCATTCCCATCCCGTTTAAATAAACGAACAAATAAACAGAATAAAACAGAATAAACAAATAAACAAATAAATAGAATAAAACAGCAAAATAAAAGTTGGAAAACGAGTCGAATTTTTTCGAGCGGAAAAACAGGAAAGAGAAAGCAGAAGGAAAGCTCGTTCGCGTGGATGTCACGGGACGGTAAAAAATCGAACAGCACCGTGGCTGATTAATAATCGTTCGGGAAGTGTGCGAGCGATTATCCGCTCGTAAGGGGAAGGCTTATTTTTCCGTGGACGCCGCAGCGCGGTCTTAATGGTATTACGGGGGTGAAGCTCGTCCGAAATTGGCCGGCCCTTTGTATTTTGATTATCGCCGGATTATTTTAATCACATTAGCGCTCCGCGCGGTAACGTCGGTCCGCCTGTTACAGTAAGGAGCTCCTCGCAAAATCAATCTCGCGTCTAATGGGAAGATGGCGCTTTTCATCCCCCCAGAGACCACTCCCGTTTTGCGTTCCGGCCACCCTTCGTCTCGAGAATCGTTCTCCACCGCCCCCCTCGATACAGCGATATCTTCCAATGTTACAACTGTGTACGTTAAGTATCGTCAATTAGAATAACCTTTTCTACCTTTTTATTTACTTTTCTATTTAGGGGCGTACAATATACCTGTTGTACAATAGGGGTGCTGAATTATTTGTTTATCGTTATTCATAGAGGGTTAATTTATATATTATTATATCATTATATGTTATACAGGGTGTCCCAAAATCCACCACCTCCCTTGATACAGCGATATCTTCCAATGTTATAACTGTGTAGGTTAAGTATCGTCAATTAGAATAACGTTTTCTACTTTTTTATTTATTTTTCTATTTAGGGGTGTACAATATACCTGTTATATAATAGGAGTGCTGAATTATTTGTTTATCGTTATTCATAGAGGGTTAATTTATATATTATTATATTATTATATATTATACAGGGTGTTCCAAAAAGATGTATGCACACTTTGCGTGAATATTGCAATATATATACCGTCTTTTCACTTCTAGTATGTTTGCACACTTATGGTAGCACTTTAAAATATATTTACATTTTTCAAAGTCTAGTCTAAAATCAGCCATTATTTTAAATGGGTTGTACCTAGAAAGGAAAAAATAAATTAGAAAGAATACGGTATTAAAGTGTGTATACTTTTTTCGAGACACCCTGTAGTATAATAATAATAATAATAATAATATTTTATTAACGGACAGAAGTCCTTTGGTATACAATAAAAATAGTAAAATGAAGCATATAGTGTAGCAACCATAATTCTCAACCTTGCCACTAGATGGATTTCGACTTTGAGGACTTTCTTTATATATATTATATATAATATATATAATTTCCCATCCTTCCAATAGTATCCCAGTCTAAGGAAGGGCCTGCTAAGGTAGCCTTTCTGATGAGTCCACTAGCAGGCCCAGGAGGAAACGCATCCCTTCCTTTTCCTACCGTCCCTTGTAGCTACACTGCCAACGAGGATACCTGTGACCAGTACGACATCAATGACCACGAGGGAGGACCCCCACAACCAATAATAACATAGTAGTATAGTAGTACAGAAAGTAATGGAATAATAAATAATTAAAGAAAATGAGAAAAAGAACAAAAGAAAAACTTAATAAATAAATGGTTGAGGTCCAGTTGAGCCTTGAAATAGATACCTTAAAAGAGCATAGCGTTACTTTAAAGAAGTCGATATTTTCATATTTTCACGGTGTACATTTCCTGTTGAACATAACCTGTTTACGC
Source organism: Eufriesea mexicana (assembly GCF_001483705.2). Classification (NCBI taxonomy): domain Eukaryota; kingdom Metazoa; phylum Arthropoda; class Insecta; order Hymenoptera; family Apidae; genus Eufriesea; species Eufriesea mexicana. Next base: position 421,063 of record NW_016908771.1, on the reverse strand, counting down.
AGTTAATAAAAAAAAGTCTGCTAAGCAAGTCTGTAAAATAGATTATATCGTTGGCGAGTTCTAATCTCCAGCTCCATGTCACTAGACGCTTCTAGCGACATCTGGCATCTCTTGCTCTTCAAATAAAGACCTAACAGTGGAAGTCACTTCCTTCCAAGCTACCGCAAAGAAAGCATGGTTATTCTGACTCTGAGACATTATCCCAGTAAACTACAACCCATCTACTGTATTCTACAACACATATTATTATATATTATTTATAGAGGGTTCGTTTCGAATTTTTATTCCTACTCGAGAATTACGATGTAACTCGTTAAAGTAGGCATATATCCCAGTGCAGTGTAAGTAGTATAATAACGCAGGTTCTTTTCAACTGTATAAATATTATTTTCTGTCATGTCAGAGGATTAAACACGCGTGATAATACCGAATACATCTGTAATACTGAAAATTTTTGTACCCCACTAAAGATATTAGATCGTGTCATATTTCAACCCTTTATACTTCTCGAGGTCATTACGAGGAGATTAACAATCTACCACGTGTTCTTTGATTTCATCTTCGCTGATAAAGACGAAAGGTGTATAAACATGCGTTTATCGCATACATTCTCACATGTCTTCTCATTAATTTTAAACAGTTCGTTTGAACACATAGATACCATCAACTTAGATACCACTAATCGACTAACACCATTGGATCAAGTCCCAATGTCGATAATACTACTTTCTCAAGCTTCCTGACTAACTCTCGAATTTAATAATAATTTAGTAATAAAATAGGGCTTTAATACTTAACGTACCGATACTTTACGCATACCTATTCATACCAGAAGGGGTCTGTGGACCATAGGAATTCAAAATTCGCGGCTATAAGAAAAATCACGATGCAAAAGATGGCAGTAATTAAAAAGAATCGTCGATGAAACGACTAATTTCTAAATTTATTAAATAATTCATAAACTAAATTTATTTTGAGATAGAGCTTTCTAGCGATGCGAAGAATAAGGCGCCATCGCATACGCAACGATATATCGTCGTTGGCACTAAAAGGGTTAAATACAGAAACTCTCGAGAAGATATAAACACTTGACATCTAATTTACCAAATTTCAAAACTGAAAATTCGCAGAAAATAATTAATTCAAATTTCACCAAAGGAAATCGCGATACAAAGGATTGTAATAATTAAAGAGAATCGTCGAAGAAACGACTAATTTCTAAATTTATTAAATAATTCATAAACTAAATTTATTTTGAGATAGAGCTTTCTAGCGATGCGAAGAATAAGGCGCCATCGCATACGCAACGATATATCGTCGTTGGCACTAAAAGGGTTAAATACAGAAACTCTCGAGAAGATATAAACACTTGACATCTAATTTACCAAATTTCAAAACTGAAAATTCGCAGAAAATAATTAATTCAAATTTCACCAAAGGAAATCGCGATACAAAGGATTGTAATAATTAAAGAGAATCGTCGAAGAAACGACTAATTTCTAAATTTATTAAATAATTCATAAACTAAATTTATTTTGAGATAGAGCTTTCTAGCGATGCGAAGAATAAGGCGCCATCGCATACGCAACGATATATCGTCGTTGGCACTAAAAGGGTTAAATACAGAAACTCTCGAGAAGATATAAACACTTGACATCTAATTTACCAAATTTCAAAACTGAAAATTCGCAGAAAATAATTAATTCAAATTTCACCAAAGGAAATCGCGATACAAAGGATTGTAATAATTAAAGAGAATCGTCGAAGAAACGACTAATTTCTAAATTTATTAAATAATTCATAAACTAAATTTATTTTGAGATAGAGCTTTCTAGCGATGCTAAGAATAAGGCGCCATCGCGTACGACGATATATCGTCGTCCAGCACTAAAGGGTTAAATACATATCTGTTCGTTTGTTATTGTATTTATAATTACACCTATCCCTCAGTTCAATCCAACAAGATCAATTGACCCCTAATGAAATAAAAATAAATTGCGGAAAATTGCGAAAATTAATCAAAGCGAATAAAATATGTAAAATACGTATTTCCCGGGTCTACAGTAAAAGATAACAAATTTACCCGAGATCCAACGACGAAAAAGAAAAATCAAGCGATAGTGCGCTCAAATTACCAACACTCGCACTTTATTTTCGCCATAATTCTTCAAGAACCACCTCGATATCCAGGCACGACGATCCCGACGTGTCTCCTTCGAAACGGAGGACCCTGAACGCGGAAGCGTTAACGGTACTCGAATCCTGGTGCACGTAGCAAGGGTACAAGGTGTATTTACAATCCACGGAACAACTCGACGGTCTGTAGAAAAGAAGCAAACGCGAAATTGATCGCGGCGCGTTCCTACGTCCCTCGTGGCGGCTGCGATTAGAATATGCCGCGTGTACCTGTAATTAGATAGCAGCTCGAGGACGACTCGTACAAATCGCCGGGATTACGGGCGAGCCGTGTTTCTAGCAGTGTATCCGCGGGTATTAACCGGCGCCTCTATCTCGAAATACCGCAAAAATTCTGACGAATGGCCGCGATCGGTCATCCGTCCTCACGCTTTCTTCCTAGCCGGCCGAACCTTCCTATTAGCCTGCCTCGGTCATTTGCTTATTCTACCGGTGTCGCGAATGTTTCTTGCGTCACGAATCTATTTGCTGGGAATCCTGGCTCGTTTCAGCCTTCGTTCGTACAGGTGTTGTTCCTTCACCGAGGATATTAATTATCTTTCAGTCTCTTTTTATCCTCCACCTGCAAAAATCCTCTTCGTCGCGGAATGGTTGAACGGATGAGGCCACGCTCATGGCCATGGGAGAGCACGGCGTGCTTGGGTGGCTCGGGGAGATCGTTAGGCCAGAGTGACGATTGAAATTTGCGACTTTGTCATTTTTAATTCAACGAGAAGCCTTTTAGTTCGAGTAAGACTGCGAATCTGAAGAAAATTGTTAGAATGTATCGATTGTAGTTCGAGCATTTGATCTTAGGTATTACTTATCTATTGACTAGATGTCATGGGAGTCCTTAAGTGGAATAATCCACTTGTCACTATCTAATTCCAGCTTTGATAACGTCTAAGTAAATATTTTATTATTAATTATACTCAGTAGCCCATATTTTGTTTAATTCTCGATCGATGTATACAAAATGTCAAATATCTCGTTAAATTATAGCGTACATGTGTCCAATGTACACTATAATCCTGCTGACTTCGCTATACTCACATTTCTCTTCAGATTTGCAGATATTACATTCCCAATCGGTAATAAAAATTATAAAGGTGAATCTTCAACACTGAGTCAATCAAGCCCACAAACTGCCAAATCGCCAACTATTTAATGAAAGTCTAACCGATTTTAAATCTCTCTCTGTATATAGATAAATAGATAGATAAATCTTTATTGTTTTGCCATTGGATTACAAGGGTTCCGTCTCTCCTTATCCTCCATACATATTGTTTATTTTATATAAAATATATAACTACTATAACAACAATACAATATTAACGATATAACAGCCTATGCTACAACCATAATAATAACTTAACTTAACCTAACATAAACATACTGTTATTTACACGCCTAAACCATATCTTACCCCATCCCTCATCTTTGGTTTCCCTTTGTACCATTGTTCCTCCTTTTCCTTTTTTATTATATTATATCCGTTCCTCCCTGCTTTTTCTATCTCTTCTACCTTCCCCTTCTCCCTCTGTATATAATTTTCTGATAAATTAGATCCTCCTTTGACTAAACAAAATACTTTCATTACGCCAACCATGTCAAAAAATACCAGAATATTATCCCTGAACAGACTGACCGAATCTAGCCCATCCAGCACCAAGATCGATATATCGTTGGCTATATCCACCTGTTCCACATCGATTCTCATAATTCCATAGCACCCCCGACTACATCGACCAACGAGCGCAAGACCACTTGAACAACCCGCTCGGAACAAACGGTCCCACCAGTGCGAGCCTTCTAACCCAACCCCAGCCGCAGCTCGCACAGTGGTATATCAAGGATCAAAGAGCAGCGATGAATTATTAGTGAGTGGTGGACGGTGTCGTGACGTTTATCTCGGCCGGTGCACCGCGGGTATAGTAATTTCAGAGGCGTGCAGAGCCGATCGTGAGCCGCGCGGCTGGTAGCGGCCGAGCAGCTGTCCCAGGTCGCGGTTTCGTTGGGTTTCGCAGTCACCGGTGGTTCGCGTGATCGGTCGGGATCCTCGTGCATAGCGTTGCCGCAAGCACAGATTTGTTATCGCGACGACGACGCAGATAGAATCGGAAAAATGAAACGGCCGCCGTGTAACCGGCAATTCTCCGGCCCACCTGCAATGAATCAAAACGACATGGCGGCGGAGGCGGCGGCCAGATCTGCTTCCTCGACGCCTGCATTTTTCCCGATCCCGCTCCAAACCCGCGATCCACGCCGATAAATCCTTTAGCCGTAATTAGCATGGTCTCCCGTACAAGGTCCCTGGGACACGTTCATACATTTTTATAAGAACCTCGGCCCGCTTGGTTGTTGAACCGAGCGTAGGCGGAAGAGGGTGGTTTCTTCCACGCTCGTTTGCATTTGTTTCCGCGCTCTGCTGGCTCGAGGAAGTTTCATATAGTTGCTCGTTGGATTTTGGCTTTGGGAATTTCAGAACCAAGTGGTGAAATCGTATCCTTTTTCCTAATTCTTCACCATTACTTGTAACTACCATTTATAATAGCCTTGGATGGTTCCCATCTTGCTAAACTGACAACCTCGCAGGATACGAATATTAATATGATTACGCGATATCAAAGTTTTTGCAGATCTGTTGGAAGTTCCCGTTACAGGTTTCTAATCATTTCACGGTAACAGTTCCTTAGTAATGGATTTGCGGGAACTTCGATTCCAGTGAGGCAAGCTTTTGTCAATCTCGCTGTAGTGTTTTGCTGACATCATCCGTTAAGTATCAGGGTGCATTTAATATCAGGCTATGCATTCCATTTTGCGACATGAATTCTTGTATCTCATAAGAATTATTCACTATTCTAGATCCGTTAAGTATAATGAACCTAAAAGTGGACAAATGTGTCACTAAATCTTTAACCCTTTGACTATGGCAGATTTTGAAACACCAACCGCATCATACGGTAGGAATCTATTTGCGATGTAGACTAGGAATGGCAAAACCTTTCGTTAGGTATGCATTTCTGAGAAATTATTGCATATTCAAATAATAATCAAAACACTATATTCCACTACACTAAAACAACGTTATTTATTTCCTCGTATTCTACATTAAATTTTTAAATTGTTAATTAAAGAGACTTTTAAGCGCCTCTAGGCGCCCACAGTAGTCACACAAAAGTATACACACGTAGAAAAATACACGCATGCGCAGACTCATAAGGAATAAATTAATAATTCGCAGAATTTGGTATGCTCCTTATCTTCCGTTAGTATGTACATCTACACTAAAGTTCCCATAACGTCAGACCACATAATACGAGTCCATGACAAATTACCTTCAACGACATCCCGCGAGCAGGCCTCTAAAAATTAGCGAATTACGAGCCTGCAAGAAGAAACACTTGGCCAGCGAATATTTCGCAATTATTCCACTAAGAAAACAAATGATCGGCCAAAAAACGGTATCCAGAAACCAATCTCGCCGCTGTCCCACGAAGGGAGCACATTCGACTCCACCCAGAGGAGAAGACGCGAAGAGCCAAAAACCCAATGCCCATCTTACCGCAACCCTATCATCAATTCCCGCATCCCTGGTATCAAAGCGTTGGCGAAAAAAATGCGGCCGAGAAGAGGAAGAGGAAGGAAGACTCGCGGGGAGGAAGGAACGAAATTCGTAAAGAAGGAGGGACGACAGCTGGACGGAAGGAGGATGGTGGAAGAAGAAGCAAAGGAGCCGTGAGGCTCACCGAGATGCACGCACGGGTCGAAGGTGGTCGCTCCACCCCGATGATTGCAGGTTGCATCGGCACGCCTTCGGACTCAAGCCGGCCAGTGTGGTTCGCGCGCGCGCGCGCGGCCGCACACACGTCTGCTTCGCGGTCTCGGCTCTCTCTTTCTTCGGTGCATCCAATTTTCTTGCAGGAAGAAGGGCCTGTGCTCGTCCGCGGCCACCATAATCGCGTTGCACGCGGCCAACATGGCCGCCGTGGCAGCTGCAGCGCCGCGCTCCTCCTGGCTCCGCGTGCTCGCCTTTTTTCCCCGTTTTCGCCTTTTCTGCCCTTTCATTAATTTTTCGTCGCGGTTTTCCTCTTTCTCCTATGTATTTCTTTCTCTTTCTCTCTCTCTCTCTCTCTCTCGTGGCGTCTCGTCTCTCTTCGCGCTCTCGCGTCCCGACGCTGCTATTCCTTCCCCTCCCCGTTCTCTCTCTCTCTCTCTCTCTCTCTTTGGCCATTTTTTCCCCCTTTCTTTCGCTTCCCTTCTTCTGCAACACTTTTCTCCTCCTTTTTCCTGCTTGTTATCTCGCGATTCCTCTCGCGGCCGGGTTTTTGCGCCGGAACGAGACGAGAACGGGGCGACGGGAAGTTATGCTAATGCGGCGAGCATCGGGTTCTCGGAAGAAACCTCCGCTCCGCGAAAAATGCCACGGCCACACGGACACGCGAGAGGGGTGGAGCGCAGGAAGCGGGTAATAACAAGGTGCGCCCTGTCGTTACGTGCTTCTTGCATACGGTTTAGAGCGGATTACGGCCCGCGCGGAGACATCACGCGTGTGCTGCGGCTGAACTCGCTTCTAATGAACGGAAGGGCTTCCCCCGTCCTCCATAATGAAAGCGGCCGTCTGCACGTGAACGCGGAACGCCTCGAAACGAAACGCGCTCCGATCTTCCCCCTCGATACCACCCGGGCGATTTCTTGATCGTTCCCGCACACTCCAGGCGTTCCTGGATCGCATGCTTCGTTCTAGGTAATCGTGCTGCCCAGCGCTGGAATGCTCCAACGATTTACCATCGGGGTTGTTCAGGTGGGAGGTATGGGACTGCGAAGGTGTGGGTTGCAGGGGGTTGGTCCGAGCGACTGGGTTTCTTTCGTTTCGGGAAAACGATCGTGAGAGACATTAATTTTATTCCGATTAAGGAATATTTCGGTATTTTGATCATACATGTACATTACACCATAGAAAAGATCATTTTTATACTCGTGCCAATAAAAATCCACCCAATCGACGAAATACATTTATAAATAGCAGGAATTTTTTATCCATAAGACACTAAAAGAGAATGCTCGTTAATCCTTGCTACAGCCCCTATTTTACATCGATATTAGAGATTGTTTCCCTTCGACAACCGTGATGCTATAGAGCGTTGAACCATGGAAAATATCGGCCTTATATTCTTACCAATGAAAACCCATTCAATCGTTAAAATACATTTACAAATAGCAACAATTTTCCATTCATAAAATAGCAAAAGAGAAAGCTAGATAATCTTTGCTGCAACCCCTATTTCATATCGATATGAGAGATCGTTTCCCTTTGACAGTAGTTGCATCTTAAAGCATTAAGCTATAGAATGGATTGACATTATACTTGTACTAATCAAAATTCATCCAATGGATGAAGTACTCTCAAATACCAGGAATTTTCCATTCATAAAACACCTAATAAGAACGCTAGTTAATTCGTGCTGCAACCCCTATTTCATATTGATATTAGAGATCGTTTCTCTTCGACAGCAGTGGTGCCATAGAGTATTGAACCATAGAAAATATCGGCCTTATACTATTACCAACGAAAATCCATCTAATCGACGAAATACTCTCAAATACCAAGAATTTTCCATTCATAAAACACCTAATAAGAACGCTAGTTAATCCGTGCTGCAACCCCTATTTCATATTGATATTAGAGATCGTTTCTCTTCGACAGCAGTGGTGCCATAGAGTATTGAACCATAGAAAATATCGGCTTTATACTCTTACCAACGAAAATCCATCTAATCGACGAAATACTCTCAAATACTAAGAATTTTCCATCCATAAAATACGAAAGAAGAATTCTAGTTAACCCTCGCTGCAACCCCTATTTTACATCGATATTAGAGAACGTTTCCCCTTGACAGCAGTGGCGCCATAGAGCGTTAGACTATAGAAGATATCGGCCTTATACTTACACCAATCAAAATTCATCTAATCGTCGAAATACTCTTACAAATACCAAAAATTTTTCATCCATAAAATACCAAAAAGATCGCTAGTTAGTCCTCGCTGCAACCCCTATTTTGCAGCGATATTAGAGATCGTTTCCCTCCGACAGCAGTGGTGCCATAGAGCATTGGGCCATGAAAAGGATCGTCCAGGCTGGAAACTGGAGCAGCAAGGTGGGAAATATTTTGCGGACTGCGGCAATGGTTCTTGCCCTGCTGGCCGTTAATTGATTATGGCTCGTACGGGCCGCGAGCCCCGAAAAGCAAAGCGACCATCGCGGCCATTCCGGCAGCGCCACCCTTCGCGTTCAGTTTTGTTCGTTTCCCTTCCCGTTTCCAGGCTACGCCTTCGTATAAATCTGTAATGAGCCACGCTTTACGACGATTCTTCCCCCATACTCACCCCCGTGCGTTTCCTCCGGCGATTTATCCGCCACAAATTACCCGATCGTCCGTACACCCCGTCATCAGCCAATGAATAATTTTTCGATCGTTAGTCGAACTTCCTCGAACTCGCGTCTCGCTGCCGGCGACTAAACTGTCTGCTCGATTCCACTCTTTACTCTTTTATATTTTCCTTTCCTTTTCTCCCTCGTTCACCGTGCAATGGCATTTTAAATTATACACGGGGAGAGTTGTCTCGAGCTTGACGCGATCATAAATTTTTCACGTTCGGGTTAAACTTATAGGTATTCTTGATGATCCTGATTTTTTTATTTCGGTTGATTTTTTATTTTAAAGATGGACAATTAATTAAAGTTAAGTACCGTGAAAATAAAATAGCAGGAAGTTCAAAATGCTGATTAATGGAATAAGAAAATTCTTGGAATGGGGATGATTCGTTCTAAAACTTGGAAATATAAAATTATTAAATATAAACAATTTGAAAACTTCCCCTGGTAGTTCTTTATTCTTCCATTATTTTCTCCTCGATAATAAACCAAAATTTTAATTTTGGTCTTTTTATTTCGCTTCTAATTCTTGTCAAACCGATTTGACACTTTGACATGAAATAGGCTAGGATAATTTAAAATATTTCCTACTATCGCCAAAAATTTGTTGTCAGGGATATTATTATAATACCTAATTCTACAGTACAAAAATTTAAATTGTCTTTTTATTTCGTTTCTACTTCCTGTCAAACCGATTTGACACTTTGACGTGAAATAGGCTAGAGTAATTTAAAATAACTTCCTTCTATCGTTAACCAAAAATTTTTTATCAGGGACACTATTATAATACCTAATTGTAGAGTACAAAAATGAGAGATTGTGATCTAGAACACAGAAATATAAAAATTAATTACACCACCTGTTGCTTTCCAAAAAGAACCCTACCTAAGCTTCCTCCGATCCTCTAGCCCTAAAACACCGATATTAAAGAAGACACCAACGTAACAAAATATGAAATATGAGACAAAATTTCCCAAAGGAACTCACTCGACCTGCCCCCACTGTTCCCGTTCCAAATTAGTGGAAAAATCGTGATATCTGGAGTATTTCTTGTTAGAGGATTGTAAGATTCGAAGCTGACCTGGCACGCTCTAGAATCTCGAGGGCAGAGTGAGATGATCGAGGGGTTATCGATTAGGCGTGGATGGGCCGCGTGGTATCGGTTCTCTACCTGTTTCGGACACGGAACCGGCTGTCTCCTCGTTTGTTTCGAAGTCTCGTCACTCATTTTTCATGCGTTTACGCGGCCCTCGACGTGGAAGGGAACGAAGAGAGACGGATAGAGCGAAGCAAGAGGAAAAGGAAGCGGCTCTGTTGTTCGCGTCAGTCGATAGAGCGGCTCTTTCCGTCCTTTGTTCTAGCCCGCAAGTTTTCTTCCTGCGGGCCAAGGGGAAACAAAAGACAAATTACAAAGACGGCCATCATGTGACCCTTCCCACCTGTCTATAGGGAACTGGCCCGACCAACGAGACCAGATAGCAAGAATTCCTGCCAGGACCACTTTCTCCATCCGTCCTCTTCTTTAATTTTCATTATACTTTTAGGGGATATTGAAATCGTGTGTTCTTATTCCCTATGTTTCCCGTTGACGTCTATGTGAATTCTCAGAGTTGAGGTTGGAAGTAGAAATTTGAAAATTAAGATTGGTGTTTGTATGGTATAATTGTAGGAGGATAAATTAAACAATTTTTCAGAATATTCAGTGAATCACTGAAGCATTCATTCTATGAGCAACTTATTTCAAATGAAATTACTATTCTTTTATGACGCGAGTTTCATCATCTCTGTCAGTGGGAGACTCGTATGTATTTGGGTTTATACATTACCCATTGACGTACTCTGAATTTTTATTATGCAATGAAGTTTATGTTAATTGACAGTATTATGTGTTTAGGTTCCTACATTCCCGATTGGTTACTCTGAATTTTTATTATGCAATGAAGTTTATGTCAATTGACAGTCGTATGTGTTTAGGTTCCTACATTCCCGATTGGATACTCCGAATTTTTATTATGCAATGAAGATTATGTCAATTGACATTATTATGTGTTAAGATTTCGACATTCCTCATTGGATACTACAAATTTTTATTATGCAATGAGGTTTATGTCAATTTACACTCGTATGTATTTAGGTTCCCACATTTCCAATTAATTACTTCTAATTTTTATCTAAGATTTCGACATTCCTCATTGGATACTACAAATTTTTATTATGCAATGAGGTTTATGTCAATTCACACTCGTATTTAGGTTCCTACATTTCCAATTAATTACTTCTAATTTTTATTATGCATTGATGTCTATGTCAATTGACACTCATATGTATTTAAGTTTTTACATTTCCGATTAGGGTATTCCGAATTTGTATTATGCAATGAAGTCTATGTCAATTGACACTCCTATATGTTTAGATTCCTACATTACCAACTAGTTACTCCAAACTTTTATTATGCAATGAAGTTTATGTCAATTGACAGTCGTATGTGTTTAGGTTCCTACATTCCCAATTGGTTACTCCAAACTTTTATTATACAATGAAGATTATGTCAATTGACACTATTATGTGTTTAGGTTTCTACATTCCCCATTGGATACTGCAAATTTTTATTATGCAATGAAGTTTATGTCAATTGACACTCATATGTATTTAAATTTCTACATTCCCAATTGTTTGTTCCGAATTTTTATTATATAATGAAGTTTATGTCAATTGACACTCTCCTGTATTTAGATTTCTACATCTCCAATTGAGTTACTTCGAATTTTTATTATGCAATGAAGTTTGTATCCTTTGAAAGTTAATGAATGGATCACAGATTTCCATTAATGAAAATTGTGGAAATATCATGGAAGAATAATTGAATAATATCAAAGTTGATATTTAAGAGAGTACGAATATTCCCACAATTCGAATTTTTATGTAAGTTTATAACAATCGGAATTTAATTAATAAGACACATGATTAAATTGCATCATAAGAGAATAGAGATTATTCGAAATCGAGAATGGATACCTTTGTGACTCGCTGTATATTTTTGCTACCGTATCTTCTGAAGATTTTGGCATGTTTGGTTGTAGCCATAAGTTGTTTCCATTTCTTAAGCTCTTTAGACCAGCAAATCTCACTGCGAGTGAAGGGAAGAAGGACAGAAACGGGTGGGGTAGGGGTGCTGGTAGCCGACGAGGAACACATCCTGTCATTTTGCTATACCTCGAGGAGAACTCGCGCGAAGCGACGGCCGTCGGCTCGTACCCGCTCGACGAATGACGAACTCGCTACGTTTAACAAGACCACTGTTATTTTAATATAGCTGCCAGGCCTCGGACTCGTCCTGCCATTTTTTCCCTATTTCTTCCCATTTTTCCTACCTTTGCTATTTCCGACGAGTAAACTTTCCACCCCACGCGATAATCTCCCAGTACCATCTACATATACCAATCTCTAAATTATTACAAATTATACAAGAATACGTGACACGTCAGTGATTATAAAAATGATTAACACAAATTTATTTCGTTTCATATTACACTCATTTGTGTTATATCCTCTCGAAATATTTAGAAACTAAGTATACGTGACATTTGTTGGGTTTATTCCAGTCCAAATTTACAATTAAAAGCCATTTAAATAAAAATTCTATTAATTACCTGTCAAGCTACTTGACAACAACCTGGGAAACAACCTATTTAAAACGAATATTACAAAAAGACTGCACAAAATACCCCAAAAATGATCTAGTATCATGACAACGGTGTAGCTTACTCACATTTGGATAGTACCTTCATACTAACTCCATCAAAGCGATAAAATAATTTACCTAATATTCTCTAAATCGAATTATAAATTAATTGAGACATAGATAGAATAAAAAGGAAGAAAATTAATTACGATTTAGTATTAAATTCGTCATTTCTAAGCTTTGAGTAATAAAATTCACAAGCTGGATTTCTTGAGACATGCTCCGGCTGTCAATATCTCTTTAAAAACCTACGAAAGGAATGTCGAAACGTGGAAAACATCCCATTGCGTGTCCTTTCTTTAAAGGAAAAGATTTCTTACTCGGTTATTAGATATTCGTCGTTGCTTTCGTGTTCTGAGGTCTCAGCTCCAGAGACGCAGCACCCTTCTGATGTCATTCCCGAGCAATTTCCGCGAGAAATGAAGGAAAGCGATCGCGACTTTTCCCACAAGGTGTTCGTTGGAGGGAAACTCAAAGTGAGAGACTGGTTTCGAAAGCGTGTCACGGTATTCCGAAATATAAATTCTATTTCGGTGGCGTGTGTTGCTTGACGCCAGCGCCGACCTGTCACTCGCCGCTGTTCATTCCGAGGCCTCAGACCTGACAGTTCGTCATCCCCTTGGTTACTCGTGGCAAGAATGAGACGCTATCGACCAGGATATTTTTGTTGCCGGCGAAAGTAACGATTCCTGCCGCTATTTCGGCTCGTCGGCCAATGGCCAAAGGGTACAAACCTTTTCGCGTTTGGAGTTATTAAGCAAAGAAGTTTGCTTAGAAATTGGCATCGTTTCTTTTGAACTTTAGGTACTTATGGGGAAATTTACAGGAGCGATATCGTTGTAGACGAAGCTTGAGAAATTTCTTATGTATGCGTGATGCAGTATAGGATAGGATAGAATCTTTTTAAGTAATTGGTTCTAAAAATTGTCAATTGTCAATGGTCAAGGGTCGTGGGAAATGTCTGTCTTTCGGCTTGAGAATTGTTACAAGGAAATTTCCATCTCTTCTCAGGTTGAAATGATTATTGCGAATGTTATTTAGGTGATTTTACAAGTGAAGCATGACTTCGCAACAATTAAGAAATCACTCTCCTCCGTGAGGTACAGTGAGGAAAATATAGTGCTTTCAGATGTGTCACGAAGTTTCGTAAAACTTTTCGAAAACTTATTACGAATGCATTATATTTTTCTTCAAATTTTTCCTCATCGTAGACATTGAACTCGCGTGCACAGTCCAAGTGTATACAGATTTTATTATTCCTTCTCTCGTCATTATTTCCAAAAATAAATATTAATGAAATGATAGATAATTCCTTATGTTATTAAAAATTTGACTTACTTTGCATAACTGTTAAAGTATCTCTAACAATATTAAATAAAATCCAATGAAGTCGACTCTACTCGTAGAAACCACCATAAATAAGTATCACCAGAAACCTAGATAATTCCCTATATTACTAAAAATTTCCCCTATTTCGCAATTTATAAATTACCCTTAATAATAATATTTATCAATTAAAATCCTTATGAAAGGACTACACAAAAGCGACTTTTGTACTCTCTAGAGGCTCCACCAACAATAAGTATCACCAGAAACCTGGATAATTCCCTATATCACTAGAACTTTCCCTTATTTCGCAATTCATAAATTACCCTTAATGACATCTATCAATTACAAACCCTATAAAAGGAATTTATGAAAGAGACTCTCTCTACAAAATCCACCAACAATAAATATCACCAGAAACCTAGATAATTCCCTATATTGCTAGAACTTTCCTCCTATTTCGCAATTCATAAATTACCCTTAATATCTATCAATCAAAATCCCAATAAAAGACCTGCACGAAAGCAACCTCTTCTCATAGAATCCACCAAAAATAAGTATTACCACAAACCCAGACAATTCCCTATATTACTTAAATTTTTCCCGATTTCGTAATTCGCAAATTACCCCTAATAATATCAATCAATTAAAATCCTTCTAAAAGCCTACATAAAAGCGACCTCTTCTCACAGAATCCGCCAAAAATAAATATTACCACAAACCCAAACAATTCCCTATATTACTCAAAATGTCCCCTATTTCGCAATTCGCAAATTACTCTTAATAATATCTATCAATTAAAACCCCAATAAAAGGCCTGCACGAAAGCGAATCTTCTCACAGAATCCACGTCCGAATTGCATCACCGTCGAATCAAGAGACGAATCTTTCAACGAATCCTGAGCACGCAGTGACCTCCGACATCCCATCAGTAAAAAAAAAAAAAAGGAAAAAGAAAAAATGAAATCGTACGTCCGAACGGCGACGAGCGATAAATCACGGCCTTTGTACCGACCTCTTATTTTCATTCCTTACGGACACTTACGTCATCGATGACTAATATATTCCCTGGGTGGTACGCGAGGAAAGAATCACTTAGGCGGCTCTCCCGCTCGTTATTTGTTATCGCGATTTAGGACGCGTTTCGTTCCATCGGTTGCAACAAAGCTTCGCGTGCGACGCGTTTTCTTGTCCGTCTAACGCCTCTCCGCGGCGTTCGTCTTTCGCGGACACACACCGCGCGAGGCGTCATTTATTTCTGGCGTCTGAAAAAGCGCGCGCGGTGCAAAAGGTTAATAGCTTTCGCCTCGGTAGTTTATATCAGTAATTTCTTGTCCATCGTTTCGTCATTATCCGCCGGTTTCCTCTTTCGTCGCGCCAGTGCCGCCTCTCGCCTGTCTCTCAACTTTTCCAGCGTTCGCGCAACACCCAGGCGTAATCCGCGAGCGACAGCGCGGCCCTCGAAAGCGAGAGAGAGGAGGGCACCGCGAATGTTTGCCTTGCTTCTTGCCCGCAAAATCCTGCCTCGCTTTTCCTTTCCTTTCTGGAGTATACAGTCGATTAGGGCCCGCTGGATTTATGAGACAGCCATTGTTGCAGGATGTCGTTCGTGATTAAAGATCTTCCCCGTACTTGCACACTTTCAATTTGTTATATCGACTCCATTTTTTACTACTTATCGCCTGCATTGTTGCCCACATCGCACAAGATTAATATTCAATAGTAATTTGTCCGGGGATCCACCTTTCTCTTAAAACATGCCTCACGAGGATTATGTAAGGACCCTGGATGCTGAGGGGTGTCTTCTGCGAGGATGCAGGATGTTTCTGAGGTATTGTATATTTTCAATCGTTCATGTGTTGCGCGTGTGGGTGTATTTTAAAGTTAGCTTGCAAACCTGAATTATCGTAGCGATCTTTGAGAGATTGTAATGAGGTTTCGTCGTGGATTATCGTTCTAACCTATTCTTTAGGTTACTCTCATTGGGTAGGAATATTTAAGGAATTTCTTTCGATTTATTGTATTTAATATTTGTATTTTAACACTATGCTTTTCGGTGACACCACGTTGGTGTCATGAGAAAATTATCAGGCAAATGCCAGTGACACCGTGTTGTATTATGGGCAAATGGTACTATAAATGGTAGGACACAGTCTTACCGACGCCAAACAAATGAATCCCGATTAGACATTAACCCTTTACACTCGGCGATCTTTTCGTTACGGAAACATAGCAATTCGAAGACCTTCTGCCATAAAGTCGACGATATTTTCGAAACGGCAAATAAGAAGAGCAAATTAATTGTAAGACGTAGGATTATTTTACCTCGATATTCCACGTGTCGTTGGACAATTTTAAATTTGAGATATTAATTAACAATGATCTTTGGAATCTGATTAAATGGCACCTCTCGAGTGCATAGTGTTAATAATTATTGTATACTTATTCGTAAGCTAGTTAAAAATATTTCTCTTCCAAGGGTTAATATTTACCAATTATTCTTCAGTAAATGATCTTGGAAATATGTATTCCAATATAAAGTTCTTAAATTTGGCATCAAATAGGTCCAACTATTCGCACAGGAATTATCCCACCCTAATTACTGTCAAAGATGAGCTTCCTATTTATAAACCCTTTATAGACAGTCTATATGTGCATATAAAAATCCCGTATGCTGTATTTATATGCGAAAAAGTGTTGCTAATATTAAATATTCCCGCAGGTTTTTCCAAAGCGAAAGTACCACGAGCATGATTCGCAGAAAGATTCGCGAGGCCGGTGGTTCAGTCGTTTCGAAAAGGGACGACAGTGCACAGCATGGCACGAGACACAACCAATAGGCGTGGAATATCGGCTGATTGACAGGTCCGTCCAGCCAATCGCGAGACCGAAATGCTGATGAGGCCCACGTCAATCACGCGATACTTCCATCTCGCCCGGCACGCACCCCTCTAACCACCCTTATCCTCTGAAAAGCCCACGCGCGGGATTTGCCGAGTTTCGAGCACGCCACCCTCTCTTTTCTGCACGCTCTCGTTCTTCCGCCGCCACCCCTCGGCCCTCGACACGGCCATTCGGTTTCAATAATTATGGCTCGCGCGGTTACCAGCGAAGACAGCTGGGATTTCGCGCTGAAAACCAAGATTATTCCTCAGCTTTTGGAAAATTTTACAAAATACAACGCGCAATGGAAGATTCGCGTAAACATTCCTCCATGGGGTACTAGTTGACATTGCATTGGTCAAATCTGGAGCTAATAGGTCAATTTTCTCCGATACATTCTCGACAATATGTTATAAGAATCTTCGTCGTTGACTTGAGAACGTCACATTCACAAATGGGATTTAAATAAAATACGAATAAGATCTAATTAATTATGGCTCGCGCGGTTACCAGCGAAGACAGCTGGGATTTCGCGCTGAAAACCAAGATTATTCCTCAGCTTTTGGAAAATTTTACAAAATACAACGCGCAATGGAAGATTCGCGTAAACATTCCTCCATGGGGTACTAGTTGACATTGCATTGGTCAAATCTGGAGCTAATAGATCAATTTTCTCCGATACATTCTCGACAATATGTTATAAGAATCTTCGTCATTGACTTGAGAACGTCACATTCACAAATGGGATTTAAATAAAATACGAATAAGATCTAAGAGAATTGACACAGAATAGCTCTAGTGCGGACATAGGATCAATGTTAACCCTTTGCACTCGAGAGGCGCTCTTCAGTCACCATTTGATAAAATTTCGAAACACGATATTAATTAATGTATCAAATTTATAATAATATAACAGTGCGTGAGGTGTTAAAATTAAATAATTCTACGTGATAGTTATTATGCGATTTCTTATTTACTGCTCCAAAAATAACATCAGCCTTATAGCAGAAAATTTTTCAACTACTATCCTTCTATAGCCAAAAAATCGTCGAGCACAAAGGGGTAAATATTCTATGCAGCTCAAGAACTGGTCTTGACTATAATGATATAGGTCTACCTTCTCTGACATCATCATAGAAATAGATCACACGAATTTTTGACGAATTTCGGTTTATTCCTTACCTTACAATTGAATTTCCAATGGCGCGTGCAATAAGCAACAGGAAAGTCGACACGTCGAACCACTTCATCCGAACACTACGAAGAATAACACGTAACTGAAGAAAGACGTCGACCAAAATGAACCATGAGCCTGACCCCTGTTGTTTACGTTCAGTCCTTCCTGCATACCTCTCGTCCGTGATAATCATATACTGTGTTTGGCTCGATTTCCTTATTATGGAAATACGTAGACGATATCCTGGACGAAGATGTTAAGTAAACCATATATTTCCAACTATACTTATTGAAATTACAACACTCGTTCTCTAATCTCCGTGGAGCATTCGAATTTATTTATATATATGCTCATCCCTGTGTTGACTGTGTGCACAGTTCTACTTACTGTCATAAATGACGCAATTAGTGTTAGAAACTATCTGTACAATTTTGACAGTGAACAGGACATACTGAGTAATAAATAACTGACGTATACGCAGGATTCGTATTAACTATTTAACAGAAATTAAAAGAAAATTCATCGCAACTTATCCTACTACCATGTCATGACACACCATCAGGAATCTACTAGAATAATTCTGAAAAATGTCAAAGATGGAGTGAAATATATATACATCAGTGTCATCCTGTCTGCCAACTGACCGGTCTTACACCCCAGACTGTAATAATTTTTAAAGGAAATGAAATTTATTTATATATATACTCATTCCTGTGTTGACTATGTGCACAGTTCTACTTACTGTCATAAATGACGCAATTAGTGTTAGAAACTATCTGTACAATTTTGACAGTGAACAAGACATACTGAGTATTAAATATCTAACGTGTACGCAGGATTCGTATTAATTATTTAACAGAAATTAAAAGAAAATTCATCGCAACCTATCCTACTACCATGTCATAACACACCATCAGGAATCTACTAGAATAATTCTGAAAAATGTCAAAGATGGAATATATATATATCAATGTCATCCTGTCTACCAACTGACCGGTCTCACACCCCAGACTGTAATGATTTTTACAGGAAATGGAGACATGATAGTATCATCATAGGTTCTAATGGTTATTGTCAGCTGCGCGTTCTCCGACCGCCATTTCGTGCAGCGATTACGAGACACGCCGATAGCATCAGCCGCGAGAAGGGGTATTATTCTCGCAACGACAGGGTCCAATTACGCAACAGCGTTTAACATCGTAACAAGTCAATGCACCTGTTAATCGAGCACCTCGCCACGCTTTTTACAGCTTGAAAGCGGCTCGTTCAAGAAAACCCCGCGAAGATCCTCGCCGGTGGCCAAAAAACGGGAAGTTCTTCACGCCTGATCACCGGCGATTAATCCGAAAAAAGCGCCTCTCGCGTGGCAAGAACCTCGTTAACACGGAAATCCTGCCGAAAGGATACCGATATGACCGGGATTTTCCCGAGTAAACAGAAAAATTTGCAAGTTGCTGCCAATGGCTGCCAAGAATCTCGCCGATTTTTGCGTTATCGTCGCTGGAGCAATATCGGGCCGAGATGGGAGTCGCGATAACGATGGCGCGCGATACTTAATGGGACGAGAGAATCGATCCTATGGTCGTGGAACATGGAAAAAAGGAGGAGAGCAACGGTAGGGAAAAGAGGAACGCGGAGGACGGAGAAGAGGAGTCAGTGAAGCGTGCCGCGTTAAGTCAGACTTCACCTAAAGCTCGTTTTATCGGAGTTCTATAAATTCTGGCCACGGCGTAGGCTCCTCCGTTGAATTCGCACGAAAACACAGTGCCGCTAATTTCATAGGAGCCCGGATGATTTATGGTCGGCTGCAGCGTTCCGTTATTGCACCGGCCCGATGGAACAAGGATACGTCTACGGCTCCGAGCGTAAATGTCGGCTGGTGACGCGTTAATAGGCAGCCCGACCTTGACTTTTAAGCAGCGTAATTAACGAATACGCGACACGCTGTGAGAGAGGAGGAAGAATCGCGTTGGTCGATGGGATTTTCGATTTTGTTCCCAGTCCATGGGGCTAGCGAGCGCCGCCTCATGGGTAGCTTGGCATTTTTCGGGTCGCGAGGAGGCAGTGGATGATTTCGTTCGTGAGTCTGCTGGGAAACTGACGGACTGGGGATTGTGGACACTTGGATATGTAATTGGACGAACTTCTGGTAGCTTGTGAAATCTGTCAGATGAAAAATAAGTAAAAAGAGTGTACTTATGTTGAAGGTTTATTTAGTAGACTCGAAAGTAGACCTGGAAAGTGGTTGCATACTGAGAGGCGTGTGCTTTGGTTCTTAAGTTTGTTGAGAAATTAACAGATTAGGCATTGTGGGCACTTGGAAATATAATTGGACTACCTTCTAGCTTATGTAGATTTTGTGGAATGAAAAATAGGTGAAGAGGTTGTAGTGATGATGAAATTTTATTTAGCATACTCGAAAGAAGATCTAGGAAATGATTGCAAATTGAGAAGCGTATGCTTTGATCCCTAATTTCTGTATAAAAGAAACATACTGAAGATTATGGACCCTTGGAACAAACTTGTTACTATCATAAATTTTGTGAAATCAGTGAAAAGATTCCAATAATACCAAAAATTCATCTAACAAACTCTATAATAGATCTGAACAGCCTTCTCGTCGTTGCAAATCGTCTCTCACGAGATGAAAATTAAATATGTTAACCTCAATATCACTGGATGTTCATCTAGCAAATCCAGTAACAGTTCTGAACCTCCTAATTACAGCAATTTGTCTGTTATGAGATAAAAATTAAGTATGAGCGTCGTACGGTGATCGGATACACATCTAACAAGCTCGATAATAAATCTGAACAAGTTCCTCTTACTGTAAGTTTTCCTATCATGAGAAAGAATTATATATGGGAGCTCTAGGGTCACAGTATGTAGATCTGGCAGGTGTGATAGTAGATCCGAACAAATTCCTTGCTGCTACAAATTTTCTTATTGTGGAAGGTAATTAAGTGTGAGACCTCTGAGGACATGTTCATCTATCAGATTCAATAATGAATCTGACCTAACTCGTTATTGCAATTTGTCCATTGTGAAAGAAAAATTGAATGTGAGAGTTCTAGGGACATTAGGTGTACATTGAATAGACTTGGTAATAGAATAAATCCCTCGTTCTTACAAATTTTCCTGGTATGGAAAGAAACTTAGAATTTCTTAGAATTCTAGGGATATTGGATCTACTAGATTTAGTAATAAGTTTGAACAAATTCTTTTCTAACGTGACAAAAATTAAACGAAATTTCCAGTGACACTGGGTATATTTCTAACAAATCTCTCATGACAACGAGCTTCCTATCATAACCAAAAAATTCATTAAAAATTTACAGTGACACTAGGTATATTTTTGACAAATCTCTCATGACAACGAGCTTTCTATCATAACCAAAAAATTAATTAAAAATTTCCAGTGACACTAGGTATATTTTTGACAAATCTCTCACAACAACGAGCTTTCTACCATGACTAAAAAATTAGTTAAAAATTTCCAGCGACACTGGGTATATTTCTAACAAATCTCTCATAACAACGAGCTTTCTGTCATAACCAAAAAATTAATTAAAAAATTCCATGACATTTGATTCTCCACAAAATGAACACTGACAAGATGATCCTCCCTCAGTAAACTCACCCCTCTAATCCACAATCGGCTAAGATAATGGCTCCATTCGCATCGTCCAATATAACATCACTATATATCCTACTTCATTTCCATAAATCGATTCTGGAGAAAAATTATATTTTATGAAATTAATTTATTCACAGCCGTCACTGATCGACTTCGATATTGAAATATCGTTACCAGATCGCAATCGGAGAAGCGCCAAATTACCACTTCCTCTAAACACGCATTTCTCGCAAAGAAAACGCAAACAGCGTTGGCACAGTCGACGAAGCCTATCGAAGCATCCTATAGAAGTATCGACGGCTCGCCAGGGCAAATCCCAAGATGGAAATATCGATAAGGGCCGTGTCACTCACGCGACGCTTCCACCCCTGGCCTCGGTTACTCTATGAAAACCCCACGTGCAGACTTAGCTGCACCCCTGCCGCCCTCGTGGCGTCCATCCTTCACCCTCCGCTTCTTTTTTATCTCGCTCGCCCTTCCTCGGCTCTCCTTCGACCCCTGACGACTCATCGCGGCGCGAACCACCCCTCGGCCGCCGCTCTCCGATCCACTCGCACGCCATGGGGTAGTTTAGCATCTCAGCCCTCCGAAACGGAGCACCCCCTGCACCCTCCTACCGCGTCACATCCTACGCTGGCTCTTGGTCTTCTCTTCCTCATCTTCCTCTTTGTCCTCTTCCCTTCCCGGCACCAGAGGAAACACAGCCAACCCCTGCAACGAGCTCGCGATTGGAAGAATGGGTATTAGGATACCCAGGTGATCGGTTATGTTGTACGAAACGGTCGACTGGCTGGAAAATTCGTTGTCGCGTGATCGAACTGCTCGTCTATTAGTCGGGGCGATGATAGGGGTGAGGAAGAGGGATCACTTTTCATTCCTACTATATTATCCTATTCCTATATATTAATTAATAATAATGCTATATGTTATTGTAGGACGGTGATACTAACAATGTATTAACCCCTTCCCGTGCCATTTAGCTCGACGAAATCCGGGTCCAAACGGTAGGCGTCAACGCGCGATAAACAGACCAGATTTATGCTCGGAATAGTCAGTTTTACGCGATATTACTGTTGTGAAAGTAAACTCTAATCCTTTTTCTTTTTATAAATACTATAAATATGTTATATTTTATAATAGGTGACAGTTTTAAAAGTATATTTAAAAAAATATTCTGTTCACGTGTCTGGCACGTGATACACATGTTTAGCCCAATATCCACATCACGAGTCGGACTCATCAAAATACGGGACAGGGTTAACCACTTGCGCTGGAAATACGTGCCATGCACGTCGTAATGCTTTTGTCACGGAATCGCCAACCACGTGGTATACACGTCGTCAGGCAATTGTCACAGAAACATTGCACCGTTCTGGAACACGCGTCTGCAAATTTCTTGCCAGTGCAAGTGGTTAACAAAGAAGGCCCATCGTTAAAAGGGCAGCTCGAAGAGTGTTGAGAATTGCATTCCCGCCGATATTCATTTTGTCAGAAGGAACTATATTTTTAGAAACGGCAAAGATTACAATTCCTAAACAAGTTTGACACTTTGACACCTCCTAGAGTAGTAATATCAATATGGACCTTAGATGAAAGGATTCAAGGCTTCGTTTCTCGCCAAAAATTTTGAGGAAAGAACGTGGGAACTATTCGAACACCTAAATCAAAGTATGCACCATCTGAGAACCGGGAATAAGAGTAACGAAATGGCCGCAGGCAGCTCGCGTGTCCTTTCGATTCACCCACGCGGCAATCAAGGTCCTCTGCTCTCGGTGGAACGAAAAAGGAAGGGAAAAAATCGCGTTCCGAGAAGGAACGATTCAATTACTGGCGGCTAGTGAACAATCGCAAACGCTCTAAACGTCATGTCCAAGGCGAGCCACTATGATTTTCACACAAAGCGTGCGGCGGCAGTTACGCGACTGCGATTTCGTCATCGTCGTGGAAAAAGGAACTTGAGCGAAAAGGAAGAGGAAAAAAGAGCCGGACAAAATGGAGGAAAAAGAGCGAGGGAAGAAAAAATGGCAGCGAAGAAAAACGTCGTGTTGCTACAACGGCGGTGGTGGTGGGTGTGGAAAAATCGATTCCCGCGAACGCGTCGAGTTAATTGCCGTTGCTTTATCGGCCGCACGCTTTCCTGGCTGAATTTTGCATCAAGCAGCGCGGCGGCCATTTAAATATTCCCTGCTCGCGCGAGCTTCTCGAGGCTGACTATCGCGCGCTAGAGCCGGTGAGCTCGAATGTGCAAGCATATAGACTTTGATTGAAATATTACCCGCGTGTCAGCCGCCCGGTAAAATCCTGTAATTACGATAGCGGACTATTAATGATTGTTTACATCGTTCCAGCACGAAAATTACTATACGCCCTAGCCGGGGGAGCGGGAGGTAGCTGTAATAACGCTGGCTTCTTACCTCGGATCCTCCAACGATCGCGACCGTTCCTTCCTCTTCCTTAGCCGCGGCTTCCCTCGTTATCTCGCGACAAGTTTCTTACCAGATAATAATTACCAGAGATGTTTCGCATCGACACGGAATACCGCCGGCTGAGAACTTGGCCGAAAGTTCCCAAGGAACGGTGTAACTCGATGGAACGACGGCTCAACACCGGCCGAGTCCACATGGGGCGTCTTCGACTAGCGCATTGTTCGCGCCATCGGCTTCCGGCTCCGGCCCTCTGCGAGACGCCTAAATGATCATTAATTAAGCGGCCGTTTGAGTGTGCCATAATCGAGCAAAAAGCGAACGTTCGCTTTTGCCGGATACCGCGGCTCTCGTTCAATGGCTGTTTAGGGGTGGCAAGGTTTGCGAGATTCGGTGCAAGGGCTCACCCCTTTGACTCTCGCGCCTCTTCCTTAAACCGTATTCCTAGTCGTGGGTTGGACGGTTAGGATGGGAACGTCCCGAACACTGCAACTCGGCTCTAAGGCCCTTTTACGCCGGTGCGACAATGTTGCTAGCGTGCGACCCATTCTAAATTAACGCGTTAAGTGCCCAGTCCGTTTTGCTTGCCGTTTCGTGCAGGCCCAGTGACGAAGTGTTCATAAAACTCGGAGTTTTATTAAAACCAATTGTAACAACAGGAATTCCCAAAGGTTAGGTCCAAAGATGGAGGAGAATTTAGCACCAAAAGTTAGCACCTTTTGGTCCTAGTCTGGGCTGGCTCCAGGGGATCGGCGTGGAACTTAATGTACTAGCTCTTGATAGAGCTAGACCTGGATAGGGTTGAGCTAAAGAGTTCTGATGTGTTACTGTCTCTCGCGCTGAGTTGATCGTCGTAGGTGCTGCTTCTTGGAATTCCCAAAGGTTAGGTCCAAAGATGGAGGAGAATTTAGCACCAAAAGTTAGCACCTTTTGATCCTAGTCTGGGCTGGCTCCAGGGGATCGACGTGGAACTTAATGTACTAGCTCTTGATAGAGCTAGACCTGGATTGGGTTGAGCTAAAGAGTTCTGACGTGTTACTGTCTCTCGCGCTGAGTTGATCGTCGTAGGTCTTGACCGATAGTCTGGTCGTGATGCTTCTGGTCGTGATGCTTGTCCTGTTTTCGTGGGATTTTTGGGAGAACTCTGTCATGACTGCTGTCTCGGTGGTTTTATAAGTTTTGTATGTCTTCTGATTGGTGGATGTGAAATGTAAGTGGTGGGTGTGTTTCTTCCTGTTGGTTGTGAATAATATTGGGGTGTGTGATAGCTTCGACGTCCTTCGTTGGTGGTAGATGTTTAAATAATTTGGGTCTTTATGCCTATCGTCGTAAGGGTGGTATATTGACCCTCGCTAAAGTTCACCCAAATGGTGACTAGGTGATAACGAGTGCATACGAATCAAGTCCTTCATTTGACTAGGGACGTTCGGTCCTGATGCCGCAGCAATGGTTTAGGTCCGATTGGGTGAACCCTGTGTGATCATCGATGTCGCGGAAAGCTTTCGTTACACGGTGGGAAAGAAAGAATCAGAAATGAGGAATTTCGTGATTATAACATAAATGCCAGGATCGCGTAACGGTAAGGGGAATAAGGGGCTACCGATCGGGGTACGCTGGAATCCTTTCCATTGTGAGAATCATGGAACCATACTCTCGTCGGTCGTCTTAGAAGACCCGTGTAGATTTATGTTAATGCCCGGTGAGCAGGCTGGCCAATTATAATTTCTAATCAGCTTTCATTAGCACGGCGATTAGGTGACTAATTAGCGGATCTGAATGTAACCTTTATTAGTAGACCGCGTGACTTATCCAGTGCGCATTTACACGAGTAGCAGCCGAACGAGATTTACAATCTGAGATTTGCAATTAGATAGCACGCTCTCCGTGCTCGCGAAGAGTATTTCCGCTCTGATAAGACGGGGCCCTAACGTTTCGATTATAAATATAGCGCAGCACGAGAGAATAAAGCGACTGAGGGAACAACTGTGTTACCTTTTGCAGAAAATGGCCTGCCAAGGAGATTGCGGACGGCTTACACGAACACGCAGCTGCTCGAGCTAGAGAAAGAATTCCACTTCAACAAGTACCTGTGCAGACCGCGAAGAATCGAGATCGCCGCGTCCCTGGACCTCACGGAAAGGCAGGTGAGAACGATACCGAGAGTGGAAGAAGAAAATCCCCGAATTCGTACCTTGTATCCCGTTCTTCTCGTCCATTTCCCTGACAACTGTCAGCGAAACGCTTGTTCCGTTGATTCCAGGTGAAAGTCTGGTTCCAAAACCGGAGGATGAAGCATAAACGTCAAACACTGAGCAAGGAGGACGGCGACGAGAAGGACGGCTCGACGTCCGACGGAATGGAGAAGTCCAAGGGCGAGAAAATGCTAGCTATTGACAGCGACGAGAAGAAGAGCTGCCACAACTGTGATATCTCTGGCGTGAGCGACGTAGGCAGCACACTGTCCGGCGACGTGACCGAGCTGAGCTCGTCGGGGCGCCGGAGCAGCAATAACAACAACAACACGCCGACAGCGACGAACAATAACAACAACAGTAATCCAGCTTTCAACGCGAACAGCAACGGAGCCAGCAGCGTCGGCAGCACGAACAGCGTCTCCAGTTCGTTCGAGAAGATGATAGCGGACGACGACTCGAGATCCCAAGACGGTAGCGAGGTGACATCCCCTAGCGTGGCTGCCAAGAAACTCTCCAGCGACGTGAGGGTAAAGGTAGAGAGCGGCCACAAGAGTCCCAATCCCGGGAAACAGCAGATATCCGTCAGCAAGAAGTCTCCGTCGGCCAACACCAAGGAGCTATGCTCGGTCAACAGCAACGGCGTCCTTCTGGCAATGCCCGATTCCACCGTCAGCACACCCGTGCTGCCAGGTCAGAATTCGACCAGAAGTCTCACGCCGTCTTCCACACCCGGGACTCCAGTGTCAGTTCAACTGCAACAGGGAAGTCCCTTGGGAATCCAGGCCACGCATGCAGCTTACATGCAGAGACCCAGGAGTTCTCCCTCGTCGACCAGCTCCGTGGCTGCTCCCATGATGCACGGCTCTACCAATGCGGGCACCATGTCCCCTCACGGAGCTAGGAACATCAGCAACAACCAGCAGCCGCATTTCCAACAGCAAAGCGTCTACCAGTCGACGTCGGCCATCGACTACAGAAACGGAGTACCTAACAGGCAAACTGTACCGCCAGCCACACAGCAGACCCAATCCCAAAACAACTACTGTTCCAGAGACACCTATCAGCAACCCAGGATTACCTATCCAGGTGAAGTTCATCCCCTGTACGCCAGGCAGAACCAAGTATTAGGATCCAGAGTGGGACACCACGTCCGTGCGACGACCGGTGCAGCCTCCAGGACCATGTACAACTCCAGCATGCAGTTCCATCAGCAACAAAACCAGTACGCCAACACCGGCGGAGAGTACAACGGGTACCCTCAAGCTGGCCCACCCTATCACGCGTCTTATCACCGAAGCATGCAAGGTAGCAACGCTTACAGCACCAGTCAGGGCTACTCCGCTCAACACGACCAGACAACGGACAGCTACATGGCGCCAGGCAACTATGGCTACCCCGGCAGCGGGAACTATCACGCCACCAGCGAGAATCTAGCTACCCACGGCCACGCTGCGGTGTCGGTGCAAACCGGTCAACACTACTACAACGACATCCAGCAGCAGCAGCAGCATCAGCAGCAACACACGGCAGAGGGCTACGTCACGCACCAGCCACCCATGCACCCAAGTTCCGGCGACTATCGAGCCGGCACCAAGTGTCACCCGAACGCCTACTACGAGCAGACCAGTCAACTCCACGTCCATCAGGGTGGCGAAGCGTCCAACATTCCCAACAGCTACGTGTCCTCGCCAGACCCGTTCCCAGCGCCAGGCATGACCACCACGGCGACCGCCATCGCCGCAGCTACGGCCGCCGTGATCACTCCACCCGGAAGCGCCGCTCAGGCCGAGGGTAACGCGGACTCTTACAACTATGGCAACTTCTACGCGGAACCAGTGCACACCTCGGCACCGCCACCGTCGGCGGACAACAGCAACAGCTCGTCGGACTTCAATTTCCTCACGAACCTGGCCAACGACTTCGCGCCGGAGTACTATCAGCTCAGCTGAGTTCACGAGACGGAGAATCCTTGTCAGCTGGACTGGAGCGACGAGCAGTGTCTGCTGAACGCGTTGTACTGATGACGCAACGGCGTGCTCATCGTCCAGGATGATCGCGTGTGCGAGAAAGAGACAGTGGTTGTGGCTTTGGGTGTGCTTCGATCACAGTGACGCGGGATGGAAGAGGCTGGAGACCTTCATGGTCCAGACAGGAGGAAGTACGAAAGACTGTTTTCATTTGTGAAGGAAAATTTCGCGAAAAAATTGGCAGAAACTGGACGACGCGTGAAGCTGAGACACGAGAGACGGAATCTACGATTGGCTATGATGGCGCGAGTCGAGTTTCGAGGTTGAGAAATGATCCTCTGCTTCCTCGGTTCGAGTCAGAGTTCCTGCATGGTGCACTCTTCGAATATATACACCGTTGATGACCACGAGATGTCGAGAATCCCGGGAAGCCTCGTTTTAAACGAGGTTGACAGGGCACGCTTCGAGATGTCAATCCGACGAAGGATGGGAAGGTTCTGAACGATCTTCACGCCGGCCACTACAATCATCTCCGTCCGTAACCAATGATTGCTTCACCGGTACCGACGAACTACGAGAGGAGTTCGTTGGAAACGCGTCTTAAGGGCCGGCGGATGAGTTGGAGCAGTGCGATTCGACACCGAGGTGGCAGAGTGTGCGTGTAAATAAATTAGAAATAAAGGAATAGAAGAAAATAAAAGGTGCAAGTGCAATCTTTCTATAAATTTAACAAAAGAGAAGACGATTTCTATGATATCACAGTAGTTAAAATTCCGCGATGATCGGACCGGTCCGAACCGAACGAATAACCCGAGTTCGCGTGTGCCCGACGCGACGCCATATTGTCTCGCGAACGATCCTCCGTGGCAGCGACAGTAGCGACGCCACCGCTTCCGTATCTCTTTGTAAACCATCGTGACACGTTCGCCGCTCGAGAGGAAGGATAGTTCGCGTAATTAAGTATTTCCAAGTGCGACGCGTCGAGAGGCAGCACTATTCACGAGCAATAATTCCTAGTGAAAGAACGCGTGTACATATGCGAACCTGGTGCGACGCGCGGAGTAATTTAACCGGGAAATTTCCGCGAAGAGGAGAGGAGAGGAGAGGAGAGGGACGGAAAGAGACATCGAGAGTGTCGATCGTGACTAAGGACAAAATGGACTGTCGTGAATACGCGAACGATTCGCATTTAGGGGACGACGAAGAACCTGTTCCCGTTTGGTGAAAAAATGGCGGAACTTTGTCGGAAGTTCGTCTCGTTCCTCGACGTCGTTGGGATATATTTTCGGACATTTCTCACAGTGGAAATCTCGAAAATATTCGAACGATTCGTCGAACGTCGACGAAATTTCGTTCGATACGTGCATTCCGAGCAATTGTATTCGCTCATTTTCGATCCCGACGCGTCTTCGTTGCTTCCCTTACTTTGGAGTATACGTGACGAACGTTCGACGAGAACGTGGATGAATGATTCTCGGAGGAAGTTCGATGATTTTTCCAGCAGAACCGTTAACGTTAACCGTAATTTCTACTAGGTACTCTACGGATGTAAGCGAACCAAAATAGGGGTGGCTCGCGTCGTCGGTGGAAACGATAGTGTAAATGGTTACGAGATTAGGTGCGTTAGCTAGCGACGCGTAAGATCTTTCATTTTCACCTCAGACTCGACAGCGGGAATATTTAATAGTGCGCCAGTCGTCTGGTTTGTATAAAAATAATAAATCGCATTTAGGGAGCCGCGATCGTTTACACGAGGACTTCTTTGTACATAGCGCGCTTACGATAATCGTACACACGTATACACCGACACGTACACGCATACACGGACACTATCGAGACACACGTTGTTTATCCGACTCTGAACGTATGATTAACCACGCGATCCTCGAACGTGAGAACCCGAGGATGAGGAGGAAGAGAAAATGGAGAAAAGCGACAAAAAAAGGAACGAGAGAGTGAGAGAGAGAGAAGATGATGATCGTGTACATTCGTTCACACAGACACAACGCAAAACACAGAATTGTTTCATCCTGTTCTGGCCGCTCGCGTTTTCGTTCAACCCCCACCCTTCCACGGATTAAGCAGTAAAACCGATCATAAGTGGACATGGAAATGGATGATAATAAAAGATATCATTATAAAATTAAACAGGATCGTCGTTTCCCTTATTCATCCCCCTCTCCAAGGTCTCCGTCTCACTTTTTAATTAATTTCATCCCCCTCGAATAATGCATTTCGTTTTCTTAACACTTTGACTGCCACGCACTGTTCACATGATACGCTCAAGGGCTCATAAAGCTTCCATTATTCTCACGATATAACGATTAATTAATTATCAAATATGGTGCAAATTATTAAAGTCTTTGTTGAAAATTAGATACGTCTCAACGTATTCACAAAAATCAATCTCTTAGGGGAAATAGATGTGTCTTTGAACTATGCGTAAAATGTTTACTTCAGAATTAGGGAACCAAGACGAGCTGCAATTGCATACCCTTTTCCATCACTCTAGTTTTGTCTCTATACCTTGGTATACCTTCCTAAGAATATAATAAAAATAATTATACAGAACGATAGTTATTTCCCTTTACCCATAAACCTATAATAGTCTTCTATTCAAAGTTCTCTATTTATTTACGTCATTCAATTTTCAAAAAAGGCTTGAAATAAAATAAAAATAAAATTAAAAAATTGGTATCGTTAGACCACTATTGTCCTATTGAGTAGACAATCATTCATAGAATAGAATAAAAATAATTATAAAGAACGATAGTTACTTCCCTTCGCCCGTAATCCCAATAGTCCTCTATTCAAAGTTCTCTATTTATCTACGTCATTCAAATTTTCAAGAAAGGCTTGAAATGGAACAAAAATAAATTTGAAAAATTAGTATAACAGGATCACCACGGGCCTATTGAGTAGACGGTGACCCATGACCACCATGGCAGTCACAACGTGTTAACCAACGGAAGCAAATGTACCCTCCATCCCGCACGCTCTGAGCGTCGTTTCGGCTCGCGAGATTTCGAGAAAAATTCCACCAATCCCCGCCGACCAGTTTATGAGAAAATAATTACACGTTCGTTTTACCCCGCGTTGGCGAAATTCCGCTTTAACACACATGTCCGAGGCCCGTACCCGGCCCCGACGTTTGCGAATCGCGCGGAACCCGACAGTCCACCACGGCCATAGTGGCAGCCTTTTGCCGGCCTTTTTGGCTGGCCGTGGTACACGATCTCCGAAGACAGCGTGCAATTTGCGCGCGCGAATCAATTTTAATAGGGTGATAAATGCGGCGCATCGCCGCGGTAAAATATGGATCGGGCACGGCGCGAGAGGGCCGCGCTAAAAATAATATTTCAGTTCGATTGCTCTGATATTTCGAGTCATCCATCATCGTCGCTTCCTTCGCCGACACGGCCTCTCGCAGGAAACGCCGATCCGAATACATACATTTCGGCCTGCTCCACCTTCCGCGAGTAGAAAAGGGATCTTCGAAATTCAGACGTTCCTCGAGGCGTTCCGAAGCTCGTGATGGCCGTATCACGTGGGTGATCGAGAGGATCGTAGTAGAAATCGCGAATTGGTTTTCTTGGGATTTCGGATTTTCGTAAGGGGAAAGTAGGGGCTGGTTATTTTTCGTCGCGAATTCAACCCCTCGCGGTTACTTCGCACTTCGGCCGCTAGGTTCGCAGCGAGGCAGTGAAATATCGTACGCGATTTGTATTCGGTAATCCACTTTATAATACGGAATTAAAGTCGGACTCGAGATTGAACTCGGATAGGAGCTGCCTTCGCCGTGTTGATCCTTGATACGCGATAAAGGTTGAACTGAATTATAGGGCAAGGGGTTAACTCGATTATCTCGAGCGGAATTTCAGTGGGGATTTTTTTCCATGGAAGTCCGTGCATGAGACAGAGCGATCAAAGATGGAGGACTGGGTAGAAATTCCTTCGAGAGTTTGATGGTTACTTGGGTGCCAGTGAAGTAAGAGGTAACGTGAAAGGTCGGGTTATTTTTAAGTTCGTACGTCGTGCGCCATTTTGTTTCTATATTGTGGCATTCTAGTATTCCAAATGCACCATAAATAGGGGCTACTCCGAAATTTCTTAGTGAAAATAGGATTATTTTTTGATTCTACTAGAACTAGATTCATATTTTTTGGAAATAACATGTGCGATTAAGAAAAATGAAAATGGTTTGTGGTATTAGGGGAAAAGTGTATTTATGAGGACTTGATGTTATCAGATTCCTTTTATTTTGCAACGAAAGGAAGTTAGTATGAAATAATTTATATTGTACTATTACACTTCTACATTTTCATTACCTTCAATAACTTGAACAAACAAAATTTCGAAATAGACTTATTCTATAATTATTAAATAGAATAATTATTAAAATAAGTTTATTCTACAACAACAAGACAATAGAATCTTATTTTACATTGACAAATTCTTTTCAAAACCTGTCATGTTAGAAACAAATATTTTTCTGCCACGAATCTCCTATAATTCTTCATTATTATATTTACCACACAGGTTACTATTATCTCATCTACATACATTATATTTCTTTCACACAAATCCAAAATATCGACGTCTCCCTGTATCATCCTATACGTACAAACACACACGCTGTGTGAGCATCTAAAATTTTCCAAATCAACCAATAGAATCTTATTTTACATTGTCAAATTCCTCCCAAAACCAGTCATGTTAAAAACAAATATTTTTCTGCCACGAATCTCCTATAATTCTCTATTATTATATTTATCTTACAGGTTAAAAACACACACCTTATAAGCAACCAAAATCTTCAAAATGAAACAACAGAATTTCATTTTACATTGACAAATTCCTCCCAAAACCTGTTAAATTAAGAACAAGTATTTCTCTACCACGAATCTCCTATAATTCCATATTATTTCATTTACCGTACAGGTTACTATTGTCTCATCTACATACACTATATTTCTTTCCTATAAATCTAATACCTAAATCTACATACCTCAGGAGTCACCAAAATCTTCAAACTGAAACAACAGAATTTCATTTTACATTGACAAATTCCTCCCAGAACCTGTCACGTTAAAAACAAATATTTCTCTTCCACGAATCTCTATATTCCTTATCATTACAGGTTATTGTACTTTATCTCATCTACGTATACAGCATTTCCTTCCCACAAACCGAAAATTTCGACGTCTGCCTGTATCATCCCGTACGTGCAAACCCGGCCCGCGAGCAACGAAAATCTTCAAACCTGCGCGATTCCACGAAATACAGACATACGATGCAGGTCCCCAAAGAACATCCATCACTTGCAAACTCCGGCAAACAATATCCACGGACCTAACCCATCTCGCTGTCAGAAAAAAAAACTCCGGCAAGCACGCAATTATCCAAAGATTCCCCGAAAGCAATAGGAGGGTTAAAGCAAGATCATCCCACTCGGCGCAATAGGCCCGATAACCGTGGAGCCAGGCTCCTCGAGTGTTCGGTTTCGCGGGAAATCAGAGCTGGAGGCAGCTGAAGCGAGAAGGAACGAGAGGATCTCGAATCGAGAGAGTCCCGTATGCGCGTTCGTAGACCGGACGAACGGCTGTGTCAGTGAAGAGACTGACAATGATGGATGACTGCGCGTGATGCGTGTGAGTCAAGCCCATACGATGCCGTGTGCCAGCGAGCTCATATGTGGCCTCCTGTCCGAACGAGCCGACCGAACTGTTGCTATCGTTGCATCTGTGCAGAACACCCCAGCGAAAACGCAACCCCCGATCAACCGTCGCCCTTGCACCCCGCCGCACCCCCTCTGCCCGTGTCCCTGGCCCTGCATCCTCCACGGCTCGCCCCGCGTCCCGCCCCCCTGTCCCCCTGTCCGGCTAATTTCTCCACGCTATTAACTTTTTCTCCGCGATGGAAACGCCGCCCTTCCGGCGGCCGGCCAGCCTTGGAAAAAAACCGGAAAACCGGCGAATCGCACTTTCGACGAATCCTTAGATATCACGCTTTTTGCCACCAACCCGGCCTTCCTGCTCCTCCGCCGAGCTTCTTTGCTGTACTTTTTGGGTCTCCGAGCTTTTTTCCCAACGACCGACGAGTGCAAGGAGCTGCCCAAGTCCCACAGCATTTCGACCAACCGGGAAATTGAGGAAAGAATCGCACAGCTCTAAGGCTGCGCGGCAGATTCGCGTAAGAAGCGAGAATTCTTCGGGAAATTAAAGGGGCGACCGCGAAGTCAATGTTGGGGGTAGAGAAGGTTCGTAATGCGAAATTTGCACAGTGAATTTGAGGTGTTAAATGATATCCCAGGAATATTTTCTACGATTCTCTCTTGTACTTTGTAAATCGTTTGAAAGAATATTAAGAAAATTTTTAGAATTTTGGGAAATTTTAAGAATTAGCAGCTAACTTCTAAAAAATTGCAGGGTTAGCAGCAAGGTGAAAAGAAAAAGCATGAAAAGAGGAAATACATATTTTGGTTTTTGAAATCGTCGTATTTAAATTACGATTGAGGTTCCAGAGGATTCGATATAATTTGAATGAAATATTTTTATACTGTTTTTCCTTGTATTTTGCAAATCGTTTGAAAGAATATCAAAAAATGTTTTAAATTTTAAGAATGAGCAGCTAATTTCTAAAAAATTGGTATGATTGAGACAAGGGTTTGGTATCTACGTTAATTACACTGTAAGAGAAGAGATCCATGATAAGAAAAAATACATATTTTGATTTTCGAAATCGTCGTATTTAAATTACAATTGAAATTCAAGATGTGCACTGCGATTTGGTGCAACAGGAGACACTAAAGTGAATATTTTATACTGTTTTCCCTTGTACTTTGCAAATCGTTTGAAAGAATGTCAAGAAAATCCTTAAAATTTTATGAAATTTTGAAAACAAGCAGTTAACTTGTAAAAAATTGGAAGGATTGAGATAAGAGTTTGATATCTAGATTAGTTACAATCTAGGAGAAATCCATGATGAGAAGAAATACATATTTCGATTTTTGAAATCATCGTATTTAAATTAAGATTGAGATTCAAAGGGACTCGATGTAATACGAATATGCACTACGATTTGGTGTGACAGGAGAAGCTAAAATGAATATTTTCTACTATTTTCTCTTGTATTTTGTAAATTATTTAAGACAATATTAAGAAAATGCAGTGAAATTTAAATTATTTCAGTCACAAAATTATTAAAACTGACACAAGGTTCAGTGTCTATAATAATTATTGTACAAGGTAAGTTGCATTTTTATCACAAGTTAAATAAGAAAATAAATAAATTTCACTCGAAACGTGTATAAACGATTGCCTAATTTCTTTCAAAAAATTGTTATAGGTGATATAAAATTCGCAAAGAAGATGGAAGATGTGAGAAGAATATATTCTTCCACGAGTGACAAATTATATTATATAAATGATTACTTAATCTCTGATCATATATAAAAATTCTGAACTATAGGAAGAAACACGTTTTGATCGTTTATTAAAAGATGGAACGAAATTTCACATAAATCACAGGTGTAAATGACGCTTCAATGCTGTCAAAAAATGTTTGCAGCTAATAAAAAAGTTGAACGTCTGCATCGAGTGTAAAAGAGAGAATGCAGGATAAGGAGAAATATTTTGCTCCACGAGACAGTCATATTTTTATCACGAGTCGTGCGACCACTATCACGACCGCATGGGGTCGCAGGGGGTGGACCACGGGAAGTCAAGGGTTACTAGCCCCGAGTCGAGCAATGTTTGGCCTCCCCGTCTGACCGTCGCGACCATAAATCTTACGATCGTCAAGGGACGACTCATTCACGCCACTTTGCTTTCCGACCGATATAGCCGAACACCGGAAAAACTCCTGAATTCCAGTGACTTTTGCCTGGAACAAGCTGTCAGCCAACTTACTCTTTGATCCGCCTTTTATTCCCCTATTTTTCCCTCCAAATTTACATTTTTCGATTTTTACTCGAAGAAATAGGAGGAATAATAATTTTTATTACAATTTTTAAAATTAATAAATATATAAGACAAGATTAATAAATATATAAGACAAGCTACTTTTCCTATTTTTCCCTCGAAATTTACATTTTTCGATCGTTATTGAAAGAAATTGAAGGAATAAAAATTTCCATTGCAACTTTTAAATTTAATAAATATATGGGGCAAGTTTCTTCCCCTATTTTTCCCTTCAAATTTCCATTTTTCAATTTTTACTCGAAGAAATGGAGTGGATAAAAATTTCTATTGCAATTTTTATATTTAATAAATATAGGGACAAATTTCTTCCTCTATTTTTCCCTCGAAATTTCCATTTTTCGATTTTCATTCGAAGATATAGAACGAATAAAAATTTCCATTGCAATTTTAAAATTTAATAAATATATTGCATAAGTTTCTTCCCCTATTTTTCCCTCAAATATTTCCATTTTTCAATTTTTATTCGAAGAAATAGGGGAAGGAATAGAAATTCCTATTCCAATTTTTAAATTTAATTTTCGGTAAATGTAATAAATAGGTATATGGTACAAACTTCTTCCCCTATTTTTCCCCCAAATATTTTTATTCGTTTTATTTCTTCGAATAAAAATTTCCAAATTTAATTTTTCTGTAAATATAATAAATATATCGCGGAGCATAATAAAATATAGTAAATTTTAGAATGTGATAAATATAGCAGTCGCCATGGGCTCCTATCCTGAAATTTTAACCCTTTACCTGTCTAATACGTTATGGGTGATATACAGAATGTATTTGACGTACGCTTGTACATCAGATTCGATACACGAAACGTAGGAGAAATAAATTTCAATTCATACGTATGAAAAATAAACGTCGATTCATACGTTCTATAAATCACCGGTGATGTACGCATATTTTCATATTTTTACACGTCACGAATTCGAAAGATTAATACAGAATTTCAGAAACAATTCTGAAATACCAAACGCTTCGGCATTAGAACCGTCAAACCTGTCAAAGTGACTGATTTCATACATTTCGTTTTCGCAGTTAGTGCAAACTTCTGGCTGCTCTTGATAGAATTAACGCTGATTTATAATAAAATAGAAACGCAATTATTGCGTTATTTATGCATTATTTATTTCGAAATTTACGCATATTAAAGGTTACTCTCTTGTGAATGTTTATTTCTTTGCTTATTTAAACAAGACGAGCACCCATTAGTACGAATGTACATACAAAAACGAAAGACAAAATATGAACTAAAAATGAAGAATCGAAATTTAAGACTCGAATTAAATTATTATTAATATTATTTTATTCGTAAACCGACCGTAATCTATTAACATAACATTTCACATATAAAAGAAAAGCAAACAAATTATACCTAATATAAGAACGTGCCTATAAACCCTTTGTTCAGGAGGAATAGCTTTAATCAATAATCATCCGTAATTGCCTTTTGAAAGATTGTAAAGACACATAATCTGGCACTTCCTGCACATAGAAATTAATTTGCGTAAGAAGAGAGGAGCAATCAATGTGATTATTAATTAAATTAAAAATAAAACTATGGTCAGCTATGTGGATAGGAATGGAAACCAATTTCTTGTACGTTTTTTAACAGTTAACAAATTGATATATTTATATACTAATATTTAAATATCGAGATCAATTCTCAATATAATATTTTAAACAAAATAATTCACACTATCTAGAAAATTCTTCTTTATTTTTCGCTATCTCAGACTCTTGTTTATAAAATTATTAAAATTCCATAGGTTTAATAATTTATAAATAGATTTATCAATGGTTATGGTACTGTATAGATGGCTATATACAATACTATAATTTATATTCATAGCGATAATTAATCTATTCATAAAATTATTAAAAGTCTATAGATTTTTACAGATTAAAAGTTTATAGATTTAAAATTTCGAAGATCTATATTAATTAATATGTGAAATTTAAAATAACGTAACAGTGTGCGAGGTATCGAAATTATATAATTCTATGTGTTAATTATTATACAATTTCCTATTATACTGCTCAAAATAATATCGTCAGCTTTATAGCAGAAAATTTTTTCAATTCCTACTCTTCTTTAGTCAAAAAATAGTCGAGTGTAAATGGTTAATAATTTTATGAATAGATTTGATTAATGGCTATGGTACTGTATAAATGGTTATATACAATATTGTAATCTAGATCTATAGCGATAATTGACCTATTCATAAAATTATTAAAATTCTATAGGTTTAATAATTCTATGAATAGATTTAATCAATGGGTACCATTTCACGATTCTCATTTATTCTACCTTAATACCATTCACATATATAAAACCAATACTCATAAGTTATTCTTCTAAATTCAACTTAATACCTGATCCACTGATTATTTAAATAATTTTATTTCACTGCACAAAATCAACGAGTACACTATTTATATTAATAATCATCATGATACTGTATTTGAAGACCACCTCGATAAATTAAAAAATAAAATTTTCTATGCACCTGTATACTTATTGCCAGTACATCGTAAATCACTATGATACTCACTATGATTTCAAGCAATTCACATTAGTCGAAACCGAACGATTGAGTCATTTTAATAAATTAAATAATTTAATTATTATCATCTATGTACACCACATTTATCTACAGTGCTTCACATAGTAAATCCACAATTCTGGTATCTACACAACGAGAATTAAAATTGACAACGAAATATTAAAAATTTTCCTAATTCCCACGAAAGGTATGCAAAGGTGGAAAAATAAAATTTACCGATAGGAAAAGAATTTTGAAATATCATCTATGCACGCCACATTTATCTACATAGAATCACATAATAAATCCATAATTATGGTATCTAAACAACGAAATATTAAAAATTTTCCTAATTCCCACGAAAGGTATGCAAAGGTGGAAAAATAAAATTTACCGATAGGAAAAGGATTTTGAAATATCATCTATGCACACCACATTCATCTACATTGGTTCGCATAGTAAATCCACAATTCTGGTACCTAGACAACGAAATATTAAAAATTTTTCCATGAAAGGTATACAAAGGTGGAAAAATAAAATTCATCGGTGAAAAAAGGATTTAGAAGTATCATCTATGTACACCACATTCATCTACATTCGATCACATAGTAAATCTATAATTGTGGAATCTAGACAACGAAATATTAAAAATTTTTCCAATTCTCACGAAAGGTATGCGAAGTTGGAAAAATAAAATTTATCGATGGGAAAAGGATTTTGAAGATCCATCTATGCAGATCACATTCATCAACATTCGATCACATAGTAAATCCATAATTGTGGTATCTAGACAACGAAATATTAAAAATTTTGCCAATTCCCACAGAAGGTATGCAAAGGTGGAAAAATAAAATTTACCGATAGGAAAAGGATTTTGAAATATCATCTATGCACACCACATTCATCTACATTGGTTCGCATAGTAAATCCACAATTCTGGTACCTAGACAACGAAATATTAAAAATTTTTCCATGAAAGGTATACAAAGGTGGAAAAATAAAATTCATCGGTGAAAAAAGGATTTAGAAGTATCATCTATGTACACCACATTCATCTACATTCGATCACATAGTAAATCTATAATTGTGGAATCTAGACAACGAAATATTAAAAATTTTTCCAATTCTCACGAAAGGTATGCGAAGTTGGAAAAATAAAATTTATCGATGGGAAAAGGATTTTGAAGATCCATCTATGCAGATCACATTCATCAACATTCGATCACATAGTAAATCCATAATTGTGGTATCTAGACAACGAAATATTAAAAATTTTGCAAATTCCCACAAAAGGTATGCAAAGGTGGAAAAATAAAATTCACGAGTTGGGAAAGGATTTTGAAGTAATTTGGACGGAAGTTTAGCAGGAATTTGGCGGATGAGAACGATCGGCAGATCCTCGAGGGAAGGATCTGGAAGCGTTGGATGGTGGCTTAGCGGGATCCACGAAAAGCAAATGTCGGCCGGGAGAAAACGGCTCGGCTCGTTCGACGTTTAGTGTCGCGTAATTGTGGGCTCGCGCAAAAACGTAAATAACGAGAAACTCATTTCAGAGGTGAAATCTCGCGGCGCGGTGGCGCGGTGATGAAACGCCAGGGATTTCATGTAATGTAGAAAGTTAAACTGTAAAAGACATAATGCGGCCCCGCGCAAAAACCAGTCTCGCGCAAAAACCGCCTCGTGACCAATTCGATCGCGCGCGCTGTAATCTCGATATTTCGATGATGGAGCATCCTGCACTTCGAAAGCACCGACCGCAAACCTCCTTTAATACCTAAGAGTCCAAAACATCGAGCAAAAGTTCGTCCATTCGATTCTCAAATACGGAACAGGATCCCTGTTTGGCACCCTAAACGAGCGATCTTCGAATCACGGTCCTGGGGAAGATTTGTCGAAAGTTCGTGCAAGATCCATTGGAAATTTTGCCGTAGATTCGATGTAAATTCGACGAAAACTCACCGAATATTTGTTGAAAATTGATTGATAGTTCATTGGAAAGTCGTCGGAAATTCACTGAAAGCTCGCCGAAGATTTGTTGAAAATTCATTGAAAATTCGAAGAATACAGGTTGGAAATTTATTGAAAATGCAGCGAATACGCGAAAATTAGTCACATATTCGTTGAAAATTCATTGAAAATTCGTTAGAAATTCACTGAAAGCTCACCGAATATTTGTTGAAAATTCATTGAAAATTTATTGGAAAGTTGTCGGAAATTTATTGAAAGCTCGCCGAATTATTGAAATTTCACTGAAAGCATTTGTTGAAATTTTATTGAAAGCTCGGCGAATACTCGTTGGAAATTCATTGAAAATTCACCGAATACTCAAAAATTAGTCAAATATTCGCTGAAAATTCATTGAATATTCGTCGAAAATTCATTGAAAGCTCGCCGAATACTCGTTGGAAATTTATTGAAAACTTGGCAAATACTCGGAAATTCATTGAAAATTCCCGGAATACTCGAAAATTAGTCACACATTTGTTGAAAATTCGTTGGAAATTCACTGAAAGCTCGCCGAATATTTGTTGAAAACTGATTGAAAGCTCGGCGAATACTCGTAGAAAATTCATTGAAAATGTACCGAACACTCGAAAATTAGTCAAATATTCATTGAAAATTTATTGAAAGCTCGCCGAATATTTGTTTAAAATTCATTGAAAATTCGACAAATACTGGTTGAAAATTTATTGAAAATGCAGCGAATACTCGAAGATTAGTCAAATATTCGTGGAAAACTCATTGAAAATTCGTCGAAAACAAATTCAAAATCAATTCTTTCTTTATTTAATCATTTATCAATACGGACTATCTATTAATACATAAATACACATCGAATTTCACCAAATATTATAAAACATATAATTAATTTCGAAAATTCGTTGCAAGTATTTGGGAAGTTCATCGAAAAAACATGGAAAACTCTCATGGATCAATGCTACTTCTCGAAAAATCATCGAAAATCGAGGAAAAATGGAGGGAAGAGTGCGCAAACACTAGTGGAATATCCCTTGGGAGTTGGTGGGGAGTCAAAGAGCGCGATAAAGGGGACAAAAGAACGGCAACTCGGTGGAAAAACCGGTGGACTTACTTGCAAAGACTACGGATCTGCCGGTGCAAAAACATCGTGACAGACTCGCTCAAAGACGAGTCGAATTTCGTGTTGGAAGCTGTCGCCCGAAACGAAAGGAATCTCGAATCGAAGCGAAGCGGAGGAGGAGGAGGCGGCAGCGGTCTCTGAGCAGCATGGACGGTTCCGGTTTCTTCGATGCCCCGTGAACGGCAGAGAAATGTCGTTAACGCTTAAATGTTAATAAATGTGGAGGGAGCAGTAGAGCGGATCCCACGTAGCCGGACAGGTAGAGGCTCAGCTGAGACTAAGCGTAGAAGGCAAGAAGTCGCTGCCACGCTGGCGGCTGCTTTTGAGCCTCGGTTTGTCATGGTTCGCATGATAGATGAAGGAAGCGGCCGCGGCAGCCTCCACGCTCTACACGCGCTCTACACCCTATATATACGGTGTTAAGTTTTCACCACGGGAACACCTTGCGCCTTGCTGCCAGCCTGCCAGCTCTTGCCGCTCGCCCGCGTTCCTTCGTTAATTCTCCCCCACTGGTTACACCGCAAATAGAATCTTACACGCCACGCGACCGTCCACGGAGACACGGGAAATTACGCATCTCGCCTCTGCACTCTCGCTTCTCCAGGTGGAACAGGACAACCGCTATCGAAAGGTGATCCAAGATCGAAGCTCGCCGATAGGGCAGCGGTGCTGAGGTTCGTCGATACGAGTGGAAGTTGATCGCGCGAAATGGCGGAGTCCGAGTCGATGGAGATCCAAGATCCAAGATCGAGGCACGCTGGGTAAAGGTGTGGGTGTATTTATAGCATTTCTGATAGCTAAATTGTCGATTCAATTATCGCGTAGGGGTTATCGAGACAACGAAGATCGGTGTTTTGGTTATCACGTAGGAATTATTTGAAGGGTCTTGAGGAAAGGTGGTAAGTTATTGAGCTTCATTTGGGTTTACTTAGGTTCAGGTTCCTAACCTTATTAGGTTAGGAAGATCGGTGATTGTTGGGTATTGTTGAGTGAAGGTGTGAGTGTATTTATAGCGTTTTCTGAGGGGTAAGTTATCTGTTTGGTTATCACGTAGGAATTATTTGAAGGGTCTTGAGGAAAGGTGGTAAGTTATTGAGCTTCGTTGAAACAGTCTTGAAAAAGGTAGTGAATTGTTGAGTTTCGTTTAGGTTTGCTGAGATTGAAAATAGCGACACGAAACTTAAGTATTGGGGATTTTTCATGGGAAAAGGCTTTAACAACGAAGATCGGTGATTGTTGGATGTTGTTGGGGAAGATGTGAGTGTATTTATAGCGTTTTCTGAGGGGTAAGTTATCTGTTTGGTTATCACGTAGGAATTATTTGAAAGGTCTTGAGGAAAGGTGGTAAGTTATTGAGCTTCGTTTAGGTTTACTTAGGTTCAGGTTCCTAACCTTATTAGGTTAGGAAGATCGGTGATTGTTGGGTGTTGTTGAGTGAAGGTGTGAGTGTATTTATAGCGTTTGCTAAGGGGTAAGTTGACTGCTTGGTTATCACGTAGGAATTATTTGAAAGGTCTTGAGGAAAGGTGGTAAGTTATTGAGCTTCATTTGGGTTTACTTAGGTTCAGGTTCCTAACCTTATTAGGTTAGGAAGATCGGTGATTGTTGGGTATTGTTGAGTGAAGGTGTGAGTGTATTTATAGCGTTTTCTGAGGGGTAAGTTATCTGTTTGGTTATCACGTAGGAATTATTTGAAGGGTCTTGAGGAAAGGTGGTAAGTTATTGAGCTTCATTTGGGTTTACTTAGGTTCAGGTTCCTAACCTTATTAGGGGTTGTTGGAATCATCTTGGGGAAGGTAGTGAATTGTTGAACTTCGTTTAGGTTTAGTGAGATTGAAAATAACAATACGAATCTTAAATATTAGGGATTTTTCATGGGAAAAGGTTTTAACAACGAAGATCGGTGATTATTTGGTGTTGCTGAGTGAAAGAGTGGGTGTATTTATTGCATTTTCCATGGATAAGTTGTATATTTGGTTAGGTTAGATACAGGAGTTATTGGAATGGTATTGGGGAAGGTGGATAAGTTGTTGAGCTTCATTTAGGTTTACTGAGGTTGAAGATAGTGACACCAATTTGAAGTATTGGGAGGTTTTTCGTGGAGAACGGGTTAGACAACGAAAATCGGTGATTGTTGAGTGTTGTTGAGTGAAGGTATGAGTGAATTCATAATGTTTTTTGATGAGTAAGTAGACTGTTTGGTTATCGTATAGGGGTTGTTGGAAAAGCTTGGGGAAAGATGGTAGGTCTCTGAATTTTGTCTAGGTTTACTTAGGTTGAAGACAACGTCACAAATCTTAGGTATTAGAGATTTTTCTCGGAAAAGGGCTTATACAACAAAGATTGGCAATTCTTGAGTGTTGTTGGGGAAAAGCGTGACTTTATTTATTGTATTTTCCATGGGTAATTTGTGTGTTTGGTTATGGTACAGGGGTTATTACAACAGTCTTAGGGAATAATAGTGAGTTATTAAGATTCGTTTAGGTTTACTTAGGTTGAAGATAGTGCCACAAATCTTAAGCTTTATAGATTTATTCGAATTGAAGATAGTGGCTCCAATTTGAAGTATCAGGAAGTTTTTCATGGGAAAAGGCTTAGACAACGAAGATCGGTGATTGTTGGATGTTGTTCTACGAAGATGTGAACGTTATGAGTGTATTTATAACGTCTTTTGATGGGTTAACGAGTTGACTGTTTGATTATTGTATAGAGATTATTGGAAGTCTTGCTAAGTTATTGAGTTTTAATTAGATTTATGTTGAAAAGTCTCAGGACAAAGTGGCAGGCCTGGTTTTGGTTTGTGCTGAAAGGCTCTAAGTTTTAAATATTTTAAATATCGACGAGGATGGTTTGTTACCAGATTGCGTAATTTCGCCGAATCGATAATAATCAGACATAGCGTTCACGTGATTCCCGTGTCTCGTGGTTCTTATATATGCCTATTTGCTTCGTTTACTTGCCAAACGCAGGAGCGTGTGAACGCTGCTTTCGGTTATTACCGATTCGACGAAACTACCGAATCGGTCAGAAAACAACATCGTGTGAACTACAACTGAACTGTAGTTGAACGACTG
Organism: Eufriesea mexicana; assembly: GCF_001483705.2. Taxonomy (NCBI): domain Eukaryota; kingdom Metazoa; phylum Arthropoda; class Insecta; order Hymenoptera; family Apidae; genus Eufriesea; species Eufriesea mexicana. Next base: position 376,406 of record NW_016908771.1, on the reverse strand, counting down.
AGCGGGCGCTGTGGTTCGGATCCGAACGCGCCATCAATTGCGCATCGCAACTCGATGAAATGGCACTTTTCGCCTTTAAGATGTGAACGATTGCAACATGTAGCACTCGAATAGTTAAAGTTTTTGATGGAAAATACGCGCAATAGTGTCTTTCGACTCAACACTCGATTCATCCAGATTCAATTTATCCTGAGACTTGGAACATCCACTAACAACCCAGTAACTATTATTGAAACATCAACGTTCGAAGACTATCACGACACTTGCAAGCTTTACCATCATCCCCCCATCTTTTTCCAAAGGATTCACACTGGAAATTGAAAACTGTATTCACCTGAATTCGATCTATGCTAATACTTGGAAGATCTATTAACGATCCAGTAATTGTAATTAAAAGACCAATGCTCAAAATCTCGAATCATTAAAATTCAATCTAACCTGATACCTACAAGCTTGAGGATCACCCTAACAGCTTTTCACAAAGCATAGACAATTAAAATCAAACACTCAATTTATTCAAATTTAAACTATCCTAATACTTAGAACTAGTAACTGAGTCAATAATTAGGCTGGAAAGATAAACAATTCTTGATTCGAATCATTGAAATTCAATCTAACTTAACACCTACAAGCTTGAGTATCATCCCATTAGCTTTTCACAAAGCATAGATACTCAAAATCAAATACTCAATTTATTCAAATCCAATATATCTTCATACTCAGAAGATTCCTTAACATATTTAATTAATATACTGAAAATATACATAATTCAAGGTTCAAATAATTGAAATTCAATCTAACCTAATATTTACAAGCTTCAGTGTTATCCCACAAGCTTTTCTGAAAGCATAAGCACTCGAAATTGAACACCAAATTTATTCAAATTCAATTTATTCTGGTATCTAAAAGATCTATTGACTTACTTAGGTACTATGTTGGAAAGATAAACAATTCATGATTCCAATCACCGAAATTCAATCTAACTTAACACTTACAAGCTTCTTCATCATCCCATCAGCTCTTTCCAAAGCATAAACACTCGAAATCAAATACTCAATTTACTCAAATTCAATATATTCTAATACTCGGAAGATTCATTAACGTGCTCAGTTAATACACTGAAAACGTAAGTAATAAAAGATTAGAATCACTGAAATTTAGTCTAACTTGACATCTGCAAGCTTGAGTATCATCCCATCAGCTCTTTCCAAAGCATAAACATTCGAAATCAAATACTCAATTTACTCAAATTCAATATATTCTAATACTCGGAAGATTCATTAACGTGCTCAGTTAATACACTGAAAACATAAGTAATAAAAGATTAGAATCACTGAAATTTAGTCTAACTTAACATCTGCAAGCTTGAGTATCAACCTATTAGCTTTTCACAAAGCATAGATACTCAAAATCGAATACTCAATTTATTCAAATCCAATATATCTTCATACTCAGAAGATTCCTTAACATATTTAATTAATATACTGAAAATATACATAATTCAAGGTTCAAATAATTGAAATTCAATCTAACCTAATATTTACAAGCTTCAGTGTTATCCCACAAGCTTTTCTGAAAGCATAAGCACTCGAAATTGAACACCAAATTTATTCAAATTCAATTTATTCTGGTATCTAAAAGATCTACTAACTTACTTAGGTACTATGTTGGAAAGATAAACAATTCATGATTCCAATCACTGAAATTCAATCTAACTTAACACCTACAAGCTTCTTTATCACTCCACCAATTCCTACTAAAGCATAAACACTCAAAATTGAATACTCAATTTATTCAAATTCAATCTATCCTGATTCCTAGAAGGTCTACTAACTTCCTCAGCAACTACGCTGGAAACACAAACAATTCATGATTCCAATCACTGAAATTCAATCTAGCCTAACACCTACAAGCGTCTCTTTCATCCTACCAGCTCCTACTAAAGCATAAACACTCAAAATCGAATACTCGATTTATTGAAATTCTATGTATTCTAATAATCAGAAGATTCATTAACATACTCAGTAACTACGTTGGAAGCATAAACAATTCATGATTCCAATCACCGAAATTCAATCTAACCTGCGTACAAGCTTCTCCATCAGCCCAGAAGCTCTCACCAAAGCATGGACACTCGAGATCGAAGACTGTATTCGCCCGAATTCGATCTATCCGGTACTCACCGCGTGCACGGACTTAACTAAGAACTCAAGGGTTAGTCGTTCGATTTGACACGTTCCATAAATCTCGATAGGGTAGGCTGTAGAGGACTGGAGAGCGGCCTGGCCGGTCCGGGGCTTCCCGGAGGGTGATAGATCCGAAAATCGAGCGGTAAGCGTGCAAAACCATTCGGCGTTTCTTCGTCCAGCCCGGACCCCGGTCCACGATCCACGCACACCATTATCCACCACCACGTGTATACGTGCATACGCGGGATCGTTATAATGATTAGTTGCCCCGTGTCACGGCAGAATTCGAATATTAGTCGGGCCGCATCTCCTACGCCTAGACACTCCCCGATACACTTTATTAATTGTTCCGCATCTGGTTTCACCTATAGCCTGCTCGTGGTAACTGCCTGGCAGATTGCGATTCATTCCTCGAGGATTTTTTCTACTCCACTTGGAACCCACTGGGGTGAAACGATCGATCGATAGGTGATGGACACGAGTGGTTTAAGAGAGCAACTACCCAACCAATTCGAAGAAATAATTTTCAACTATTCTGGGATTTCTTGGTTTCGTTGTTAATGACAGAAAAATTATATTTCTATATTTATTTCCTATTATCCATTGGACCTGTTTCTATTTAGCACCTGGGTTTAAATCGCACAAGATGGTACTCGCGTGCTAATGTAAGTAATCGATATTAAAATTTGCCAAATGTCAGCAGAGACAAATTGCAAAGAGAAAATGGGAAAAGGAAATTTTCCTCTTGTCAACTGATGTCATATCAGTTGGGTGATGTATGTTAGTCTTCTAGGGTGCTGGAATTTTCTATTTTGCAGTTACTGGAAATGTACTGTCAATTTTTGATGAATTAATAATGACTTTTATTGGAATAGGTACATGAGTACCTAAGTAAGTGTATGTACCTATTTATTGTTTATTTTATTTTGTCAACCTATCTCAGATAAAGTATGGAAGCCTATCAAGGTCTTAGAATTTTGTATTCTACAATTAGTGGAAGTATACTGTCAATTTTTGATGAATAATAATGACTTTTATTGGAATAGGTACATGAGTACCTAAGTAAGTGTATGTACCTATTTATTGTTTATTTTATTTTGTCAACCTATCTCAGATAAAGTATGGAAGCCTACCAAGGTCTTAGAATTTTGTATTCTACAATTAGTGGAAGTATACTGTCAATTTTTGATGAATAATAATGACTTTTATTGGAATAGGTACATGAGTACCTAAGTAAGTGTATGTACCTATTTATTGTTTATTTTATTTTGTCAACCTATCTCAGATAAAGTCTGGAAGCCTACCAAGGTCTTAGAATTTTGTATTCTACAATTAGTGGAAGTATACTGTCAATTTTGGCGAATTAATAATGACTTTTATTGAAATAGGTACATAGGTACCTAAGTAAGGGTATGAAACTCTTTATTATTTATTTTCTGTCGTCAACCCATTTCGCATGGAGAGTGGAAGCCTTTAAGAGTCTTAGAAATTTTTGTCCTAGAGTTAATGGAAACATACTGACAATTTTGACAAATTTAATACTGATTTTTATTGAAATAGGTACATAGGTACCTAAGTAAGGGTATGAAACTCTTTATTATTTATTTTCTGTCGTCAACCCATTTCGCATGGAGAGTGGAAGCCTTTAAGAGTCTTAGAAATTTTTGTCCTAGAGTTAATGGAAACATACTGACAATTTTAACAAATTAATACTGATTTTTATTGAAATAGTTATGTAACCACGTAAGTATATATAAATTTATTTATTTTCCTATACCAACCGACCTCAAATGAATCATATGAAGGTTCTCTATGGAAAAACCTTTTCGAGATTATTAGAATTTTTGATTTTACAGCTTCTGACAACGCTTTTGTGAAAATTAAGGTTGATTTTTATGGAAATAGGTGCAATATTTATTCCTTCTTCTATTTCAACCGACCACAAATCAATTATAGGAAGGTTCCTGATGAAAAAGCCTCCTAAGCTATTAGAATTGTTGGTTTCACAGCTAGTGAAGACATACGCAACTAATTTTGAAGAATTAATATCGATTTTTCTCGAAACAGACACATATGTAAGTACTTAAATAGGTATGTACATTTATTTATTTCCATTTGGCCGCAGATCTCGGATGAAATATAAGAAGTCCCCTGGATGAATGAGCACTCATCATGGCAAATACGAGCTACATATGTACAAACTCCTGTGTGGTCGCATCAGTTCATAGAATGACTATTCCGATTGCTGATGGAGGTAAAAAAGAAATTAAACCACTTTAATTTATGTACACGTTGAAGTACCCTGTTTAATTACTATTGAATTAACAGAACTAAAAATTGTATAATATTTATAAATTTTTCATAGCTTTATGTAATAGTCATTTTTTTATTAAAATTAGGAAGTTTTATATAATATTATGTAAATATAATTTTCATTATATCTATAGAAATACGATACCTTCGAAAAATTTTATTTTCCTTGAAACAAAGCAATCTATTTTTAAATTCGTCATTTTCTCATTATGAATATAAAATTCAGACTTCTAATAGTGCCCAAAGCTTCTTCCTATATCTAATTTAATTTTTCACAGCATCCAGTGTAGTATCAAAAATAAACAATCCCAATATCAAAGAATTTCCTTAAGTAAGTGTATGTACCTATTTATTGTTTATTTTATTTTGTCAACCTATCTCAGATAAAGTATGGAAGCCTATCAAGGTCTTAGAATTTTGTATTCTACAATTAGTGGAAGTATACTGTCAATTTTTGATGAATAATAATGACTTTTATTGGAATAGGTACATGAGTACTTAAGTAAGTGTATGTACCTATTTATTGTTTATTTTATTTTGTCAACCTATCTCAGATAAAGTATGGAAGCCTACCAAGGTCTTAGAATTTTGTATTCTACAATTAGTGGAAGTATACTGTCAATTTTTGATGAATAATAATGACTTTTATTGGAATAGGTACATGAGTACCTAAGTAAGTGTATGTACCTATTTATTGTTTATTTTATTTTGTCAACCTATCTCAGATAAAGTCTGGAAGCCTACCAAGGTCTTAGAATTTTGTATTCTACAATTAGTGGAAGTATACTGTCAATTTTGGCGAATTAATAATGACTTTTATTGAAATAGGTACATAGGTACCTAAGTAAGGGTATGAAACTCTTTATTATTTATTTTCTGTCGTCAACCCATTTCAGATGAAGAGTGGAAGCCTTTAAGAGTGTCAGAAACTTTTGTCCTAGAGTTAATGGAAACATACTGACAATTTTGACAAATTTAATACTGATTTTTATTGAAATAGGTACATAGGTACCTAAGTAAGGGTATGAAACTCTTTATTATTTATTTTCTGTCGTCAACCCATTTCGCATGGAGAGTGGAAGCCTTTAAGAGTCTTAGAAATTTTTGTCCTAGAGTTAATGGAAACATACTGACAATTTTAACAAATTAATACTGATTTTTATTGAAATAGTTATGTAACCACGTAAGTATATATAAATTTATTTATTTTCCTATACCAACCGACCTCAAATGAATCATATGAAGGTTCTCTATGGAAAAACCTTTTCGAGATTATTAGAATTTTTGATTTTACAGCTTCTGACAACGCTTTTGTGAAAATTAAGGTTGATTTTTATGGAAATAGGTGCAATATTTATTCCTTCTTCTATTTCAACCGACCACAAATCAATTATAGGAAGGTTCCTGATGAAAAAGCCTCCTAAGCTATTAGAATTGTTGGTTTCACAGCTAGTGAAGACATACGCAACTAATTTTGAAGAATTAATATCGATTTTTCTCGAAACAGACACATATGTAAGTACTTAAATAGGTATGTACATTTATTTATTTCCATTTGGCCGCAGATCTCGGATGAAATATAAGAAGTCCCCTGGATGAATGAGCACTCATCATGGCAAATACGAGCTACATATGTACAAACTCCTGTGTGGTCGCATCAGTTCATAGAATGACTATTCCGATTGCTGATGGAGGTAAAAAAGAAATTAAACCACTTTAATTTATGTACACGTTGAAGTACCCTGTTTAATTACTATTGAATTAACAGAACTAAAAATTGTATAATATTTATAAATTTTTCATAGCTTTATGTAATAGTCATTTTTTTATTAAAATTAGGAAGTTTTATATAATATTATGTAAATATAATTTTCATTATATCTATAGAAATACGATACCTTCGAAAAATTTTATTTTCCTTGAAACAAAGCAATCTATTTTTAAATTCGTCATTTTCTCATTATGAATATAAAATTCAGACTTCTAATAGTGCCCAAAGCTTCTTCCTATATCTAATTTAATTTTTCACAGCATCCAGTGTAGTATCAAAAATAAACAATCCCAATATCAAAGAATTTCCTTCGACCAAAAATAATTATTTTATAAATATATTATAAATATAAAATTCGGACTTCTAATAGTGCACAAAACTTCTTCCTATATTTAATTTAATTTCTCACAGCATCCAGTGTAGTATCAAAAATAAATAATCCTAATATCAAAAAATTTCCTTCGACCAAAAATAATTATTTCTTAAATTCATTATTTCCCATTATAAATATATAATTCGCTGCTTCCTTCGTCTAATTTAATTTCTCAAAACAGCCAGTGTAATATTACAAATCAACAATCCCAACATAATAATAAGAACTAATTTTAAATATAAATAATTCTGAAATATAAGAAATAATTTGTTCTTAAATCCACCATTCTCCTATTATAAATATATAATTCAGACTTCCAATAGTACCCTGTTTAATTACTATTTAATTAATAAAATTAAAAATTGTGTAATATTTACGAATTTTCCATAGTTTTCTATCTATAGGAACACGATGCCTTCGAAAAATTTTATTTTCAAAAACGAATAAATTAATTTAAAAAACCACTAATCCACCACTAATTTAAAATATCCCCAAATCTCTATTTTCTCGTCTTGAAAAGCAAACCGAAGGAAAGAATATTCGAACGACCAATTCGTACCTGTAAATTTCTCCACTGGCCGAAGAAAAAAGGAAAACTAGAGGAAGATCGAAACAAGGAGAAACCATCAGGTAGGCAACAAAGGGCGAAAGCAGCTCGGTTTCTAATAAAGGAGAGGACGAGGGCGACCGGGGAATTCCCGGCGCATGTAAAGAGGGCACACTGTATAACGTCCCTATAAAATGACTAATGATGTAAGGTGGGTGTAAAGTGAAGCGGCTATTGATTCGTAGACGCGTAAATGACACGTCTATCGGCTACCGAGGCCACCAGTCATGCTGAGGTTTTAACTCTTAGGCACGGTGAACCCCCGAATCTCACTCAGCGACCTATAGAGATGATGATAAACGGTCCGTGCCACCGGGAGGCTGCGGTTTACAATTACCCAGCGATATTTTTTCCATCGCCGCATTAAGAATCCCGCTTGTTGGATCCACGTCGAGTAATGAGAATTTCGGCACCAGTTTTTCGAACCTATCTGTGTTTCAAATTCAGGAGACATGTCTTCTAAGACGGTTTACCGAGGAAGCGAACAGAGGAGAGGGAAAAATGAACAAAAGAGTGTTTCAGAATGTCAATTGGCGTATTACGAATAGATTACGTGTGGATGATCAGAGATGTCGCGATTGGGGTATCTTCATTAATAAAAATAATAATAATAATACTAATTAGGTATAGTACATGATTAGACGATTTGCTGAGGAAGAGAAGAGAGGAGAGAGGAGAGTGAACAAAAGACGATTTCAGAGTGTCATTTGATGAACTATAAACAAAGTACGTGTCGATGATCAGAGATGTCGAGATTAGGGTATTTTTATTAATAAAAATAATAAAAATAATAATAATAATAAGTAGGTACAGTATAGTATATGGTATAGTAATAACAATACTAATAATATTAATAATAATAATAATAATCGACATTGCAATACCCAATGATACAAATATAGAAGAAAAATACAAAGAGAAAATAGAAAAATACTAGCCCAAGAAATTAAAAGAATATGGAAACAACAGGAAGTACATACAATACCAATAATAATATCAGCAAACAGGAATAGCGCCATACACACTCAAAAAACACCTAACGCAATTGAAAATACCAACACACATCCACCATGATATACAGAAAGCAACGATACTACTAATAATAATAATAATAATAATAATAATAATAATAATAATAATAATAATAATAATAATAATAGGACCAATTCCTCGGTTCCTTTAATGGTGATCCCTCGATTTTGGGAGAAGCTCGAGAGGAGCTTCCGTTCGCTAGAAGCGAAATGCCATCAGCGTTGTGACTTCACAGAAGGTGCTTCTTCTGACATTTCGCGAAAATCGCAGAAATTTTTACCGAGCACGCGAAGCGAAAGGTGGATGAAAAGCTCGCGAGGGAAGCGGTTTCCATTATTTTCGGATAAATCTTGGTTAATTTGGAATTAAAGCCGAATTAGGTGTCGCTTGGAGCTTCGTTAAAATTGGAAAGGACGAAGGGAGTAGGTGGATCTGGGTTAAGTTTCAATTAGAGAGTTGTGAGGGACGGTGAGTATGATATTCCTCGTCGTCGCTTGAGTTGGAATTTTTTTTCTAGTAAAAATCGAAGAAATTGTGGTAATTAGAATTTTCTCTATTGTGGACAGCGAAGATTATGACGATTGAATTTTTTTTTATCGAAGATCATGAAAAGTGTGGGAGTTAGAATATCTTTTTATTAAAAATTTGGGAAATTATGGGAATTGGGATCTTTTTCATCGAAGATCGTGAAAAGTGTGGGAGTTAAAAAATATTTTTTGTTAAAAATTGGGAAAATTATGGCAATTGAAATCTTTTTTAATTGTAGATTGAGAATGTTATGACAATTGGAATTTTTTAAATTACAGATAACGAGTATTATAGCAATTGGGGTACATATTTTTAATTGTAGTTAGTGGAAATTATGGTAATTGGGATTATTTTAATTGGAGATTATGAAAATTATGGGAATTGGAATTTTATTTTCAATTTAGTCAGTGATGATAATTATTAAAATTGTGAGTATATTGTACATACAGATACTTAAGGTTCTTCTTAAACTATAGTATCAATAGTGATGAAATAAATACTTTGCATGCAATTTTTATGGTATTCAAAGATTAATATACTTACAATTAGTATAAAAAAATTGTTATACCGAGCTCATTTTTGTCGAAGTTCTTAAATAAATAATAAATATATTAAGGTGTTTACATAAACAAAGAGATTTTATTTTGACGTCGATGTAAATATTAAAATTGAATTTTTAACCCGATTTTTGTTATTTTATAATCATTGTGGAAGCGTTTAACAGATACAATTTCAATATTACAATAAATTCTATTAACTAAATTGTTATATGTATATAAATATTAACTATTTACACACCTCATTCCTTCTTAATTTTCTTCCTAATAATTCCCTATCATTTGAAATGTCTAAATCTAAATCTATGTCTAATATTTAAATTCTAATTTTAATATACCAAGTTGAAATATAAATAAATTAACAAGAATCAATTTAAGCAAATTTCGTTTGCTAATCATTCCCATGATACGTCTAACCCAAAATCTATCAAAAGCAATTAAATATCCGACTGGCGTTTAAATCAACAAATGAAATATATACATAACAAACAGAATCACAAAATCAAGCCAAACCAAACTGCGGAAATATCAATTAAATTTGTGAAATTTCTAATAAAAATTTCAAAAATGCTCATGCAAACCTAATCTACTCTTCGAAAATGAATTCTACATTTTTAAAACTATCCAAAAATAAAATTACACAAATTAAACTACAAAATTACAACAATAGGAATAGGAACTACCCTATTTAAAAATAAAATTCGTATAATCCGAATAGTCTACAAAGAAGTCCAAACGATTAAATTTGGAGTCGAAGCAACTAAATTTGGAGTTCAAACGATTAGATTTGGAATCGAAGCAACTAAATTTGGAGTTCAAACGATTAGATTTGGAGTCCACACGAGTAAATTTGTAGTCCAAACGATTAAATTTAGAGTCCACGCAATTTTACACAAATCTTCTCTCCCCATAAATTCTACATTTTTAAAACTATCCAAAAATAAAATGACACAAATTAAACTACAAAATTACAATAGGAATAGGAACTACCCTATTTAAAAATAAAATTCGTATAATCCGAATAGTCTACAAAGAAGTCCAAACGATTAAATTTGGAGTCGAAGCAACTAAATTTGGAGTTCAAACGATTAGATTTGGAATCGAAGCAACTAAATTTGGAGTTCAAACGATTAGATTTGGAGTCCACACGAGTAAATTTGTAGTCCAAACGATTAAATTTAGAGTCCAAGCAATTTTACACAAATCTTCTCTCCCCATAAATTCTAAATTTTTAAAACTATCCAAAAATAAAATGACACAAATTAAACTACAAAATTACAATAGGAATAGGAACTACCCTATTTAAAAATAAAATTCGTATAATCCGAATAGTCTACAAAGGAGTCCAAACGATTAAATTTGGAGTCGAAACAACTAAATTTGGAGTTCAAACGATTAGATTTGGAATCGAAGCAACTAAATTTGGAGTTCAAACGATTAGTTTTGTAATCGAAGCAACTAAATTTGGAGTTCAAACGATTAGATTTGGAGTCCACGCGAGTAAATTTGGAGTCCAAACGATTAAATTTAGAGTCCAAGCAATTTTACACAAATCTTCTCTCCCCATAAATTCTAAATTTTTAAAACTATCCAAAAATAAAATGACACAAATTAAACTACAAAATTACAATAGGAATAGGAACTACCCTATTTAAAAATAAAATTCGTATAATCCGAATAGTCTACAAAGGAGTCCAAACGATTAAATTTGGAGTCGAAACAACTAAATTTGGAGTTCAAACGATTAGATTTGAAATCGAAGCAACTAAATTTGGAGTTCAAACGATTAGTTTTGTAATCGAAGCAACTAAATTTGGAGTTGAAACGATTAGATTTGGAGTCCACACGAGTAAATTTGGAGTCCAAACGATTAAATTTAGAGTCCACGCAATTTTACACAAATCTTCTCTCCCCATATACATGTATATCATATCTAAGTATACACCTAAGTATCGAAAAATTATGCGAAAGATTTTCCCAGCAGAAAGAGGGTTGCGAATGGGAAAGTTGCAGCAGATCCAGACGAAAGGGTGGTTTCGATAAATGAAAAGGAGATACGAGAGAAGGCGAAAGAACGGAAAAGGTGTTTACTTCTGGTCTGACGTGGAATCCAATCAACGTCTCCATTGCGACTTGACCTTACGAAAATTGGGTCGAGGATCCACGGGGATGATTAATGCTCGCGCTGATTAGTCTCGGGTCTTCGAGACGAACGAGTCTTCGACCATTAGCCGTCCTATGATCTTTGTCCATCGGTCGGGTAACATTAGATTGTTCATAAGACAGGCATAAAATCATTTTACCTGGTACCTCTCCACCGACACCTTCGATTCCACGCAACTGATTGACATTTATTAATTATACCTGGCAGCGCGATCAATTTTTCTTCGCCAAACTTCCAACCGATATACACACTTTATATTTCATACCCGAGTCGTCCTTTTGCCGCGTGATATATTGCAAATTTTACACCATAATTGCCCGCGGTATTTAAAACACGTTTGGTAATTTTTTGAATTACCCTCGGATTATTTTGAGGTTATGTAGGATATTCGGTAATTTGGGCCCGGTGGAAAAAAGCAGGAGACGGTTTGCGTGTGTACAATCGCTTGTTGCACGAAGCTTTCGCCGTTTATCAGTTAGGGCGCGCAAGGTTTGTTTATGTATGTTAACATGGCGTCGGCCTGTCTCCCCCATGAGCTCGGTTGATTTATAGGCGGAGCATCTGACAGTAGATACCACCCCCAAACTCCAGACAACAGCTGTTCCGTTCCATGGCAGAACGGGAAAGTATCGTTCTCAGCGACATCTGCTTTGGTGTTCTTAACTAGACTTCTAGTTGGATATTTGTTCGATATGAGTACAATTTCTGGATGGATTTTCTAGTTTTATGGTAACTGCTCTGCTTTATCGACGGATAGTGTACGATTTCTAATTTTACGGGAGGAGAGAAACTTCTTTATCGATAATGAATAATTATGTACCTCTTTACGATATGAGTTTATAATTTAGTGGAAAAACAGAAAATTTAATTAATTTATTTTACAAATATTGTATTATTAACTTAAACATGGAATTAACGTAAAATTAGAATTTCTTTAATATTTTTAAATCCAATTTTCTATCTCGAATGATATGAAAGTTTTCGAATATAGAATAATTTTTTAAATCCTTCTGGATCATCTCTCCTAGGTATAACTCCTAAGTATTTCTAATATTTGTTATAATAGCGTAATTTTACACAACGCGATACGTTTCGTTGAAATTATTTCGTAAAACCGAGAATCTTTATTCCTGTTTTATCGACCGCGGGGTTAAACAGAAAAAGATTGTTAAACTTGCGGCTGTACCTCGTAGATGGCAGATGAGTCTCTTCGTCTCTCTACTCGGTCGGTATTTGAATGCTGAACATTGAATGCTAAACGAGAAACGAAGTCCCATAAGATAATAACCCTATCTCGTATTTCTTCTGCGATAAAAATGATATACTTTTCAACAGACAGTAAAACAATTTTTAATCTCAACCATTGTCTACTGACAGTAATACAATTTATATGATACCTGTCGCACTAGGGTCTCGTTTTATCACTAGAAACCAACGACCCTCTCAATATTCCTTAAAACAAATTTTCACCATGAAATCATTACTATTATTATTATTATTTATTTATAAATAAAATAAGCTATCTCTAACCAAACGATTATACTAAAATAAATATCAGAATCACATAAAGTACATCTTTCACCATCATGGTTACTATGATATAGATATATAAATAAATTATTTTATAAATCCTTTTTAATGTTTTAATAGCAGTAGATATGTAAATTTTGCTAATATTTAATACAACGTGACTTATCTCTGAAGACGTATATTTAAAGATAGATGAGTTTTCGTCGGACATTTCTATTTCGAGTTGGAAATCAGGACGCCATTGTGCCGTTCTCCACGCGTTAACGCCAGAACCCTGGAACGCGTTTTCATTAAATGGAATTTCTTAATAGAAACTTTAGCCAGGATTGGCAGCATCTGCGAGAGAGTGACGGCGGACCCGACCTTAGTGGGATTGAACAGGGGAACCGACGATCCCGTGTGTTGACGCCCGAAATGCTGTCCGATCGATCTTCGTCAGACTTGATTTCGCAGCGGTACAATCATCCAACAAATAGAATTGTACGTTACCCTAGCCGTTCCCCGAAAAACTTCACAACTGCCGTTCCTTGTCAACAGCCCCTTTCCCGACTTACACCTAAATCCTTCGACTTCTCTCACCCCTATCGCCACGTACCATGTTCCTTGTCAACAGCCCCTTTCCCGACTTACACCTAAATCCTTCGACTTCTCTCACCCCTATCACGTACCGCGAACGTACCCCGAGTCTCCGACTTTTTTACGCTGAAACAATTACAATTCATGTATAATTAGGGAATTGTGCTCTTACAATTATCTGACAATATGTCATTTCGAGTGTATGCTTTATTTAGATTCGTCACGGTGTTTTAATTCTTCCGTGTGGGAACCTGAAGATGGGGAGACTGGAAAATGGAGGTGCAAAGTGGAGACTCTGAAGAGGAGCGAAGAGAAAAATTAGAAGAGCAGTGGATATCTGCGTGAGGTTCCCCTAGTCAAAGAATAAATTTTTGGATAAATCGTGAAATGGTCGAAGAAAATTAAATTTTCCTTAGTGAAAAAGAAGATCTTTGGATAAATCTTCGTTAGGGAGAAGATAGATTTTTGGATAACTCTGTTACACAGGAAAAGGAATTGCTCCAGTGACAAAATAAAAATAATAATTCTGCGTTAAACGAGTTCGAAAAATGTGAGAATTGTGATATCAAATTAAGAGAAAAATTCGATCCCGGTGAAATAAGTAGAAAAATATATTTATAGATGAATCCAATGCTAGAGTTCCACAGGATGACGAATTTTGTCTTCAGAATATAGGAGTCAAAATGAAAATTAAAAATTTTGCGTTAGAAAAGGAATTGTTGTCTTGTCATCTTCGAAAAACGCGAAGGATTAAGAATAAAATGAAAAGGAAAAAATAAAATTCAAAATTTCGTGCTGGAAAGAATTAAAATCTTGATTTCTGGATAAACTCGTCACCATGGTTTCTCTGGAAGACAAATTTCTACAATGAAAGAATATAACAATAATAATAATAACGAATATTAACAATTTTGCGTTATAAATCGAATTATTGACTTGTATCTTTGAAGAATACGAAGGATTAAAAACAAAACGCAAAGAAAAAGAAAATATTCGACATTTCGTAATAAACATACACTAAAATCTAAATTTCTGGATAAATTCGCGATTATGATTTTTCTGGAAGACAAATTACTGCAATGAAAGACTATCATAATAATAATAAGAAGAATAATAACGAATATTAATAATTTTGTCATAGAAAATGAATTATTGTCTTATCATCTTCGAAGAAAGCGAAAAATTAAAAACGAGACGCAAAGAAAAAGAAAAATTTCTACATTTCATGGTAAAGCAAATTAAAATCTAGATTCCTGGATAAACTCGTCACCATGGTCTCTCTGAAAGACAAATTTCTACAATAAGAGAATACAACCATAACGAAAGCGGATATTAATAATTTTACGTTGAAAAACGAATTATTATCCCATCATCTTCGAAGAACGCGAAGGATTGACAGCGAGTCGATAGGAACGAGGAATTATTCGAATTAAAATCCAGATTTCCGGATAAACTCGTCACCGTGGTTTCTCTGAAAGACAAATTTCTTTAATAAGTAAATGCAACCATAACGGAAACCGATATTAACAATTTTGCGTTGAAAAACGAATTATCATCCCACCATCTTCGAAGAACGCGAAGGATTGACAGCGAGTCGAAAGGAACGAGGAAATATTCGAATTAAAATCCAGATTTCTGGATAAACTCGTCACCGTGGTTTCTCTGGGAGACAAATTTCTGCAGTGAAAGGGTGTAATCGCGATAAAAGGGGATATTAATAATTTTGCGATGAAAAACGAATTATCATCCCATCCTCTTCGAAGAACGCGAAGGATTGACAGCGAGTCGAAAGGAACGAGGAAATATTCGAATTAAAATCCAAATTTTTGGATAAACTCGTCACCGTGGTTTCTCTGGGAGACAAATTTCTGCAGTGAAAGGGTGTAATCGCGATAAAGGGGGATATTAATAATTTTGCGGCGAAGAACGAATCTCCGTGTTACACCTCCGACCGAAACATGCTCGTGAAACTTATCATAATAGCCGATAAAATTCCAACGGCAGCGGAGGAATAATGAACAAGAGTTTTCGTTGCAGGCGCAATGTGCTGTTGGTAGCGACGCGTTTTATCGCCTGGCGATCAGCCGACACGCGTAAGTGGCATGATTGATTCTCATTGTCGGACAGCAGTCGTTACCATATTTACTAACGACCGCGTTTGTCTTAATTAAAACATTACCGTTCCTACCCTCGAGCAAAGAAAGAGTGGCGTGCCGGTGGCTCGTGATCTTCCGCATTTTTTCCCGCTCACGTGGTCGCCATTTTGGTCACCGGCCTCTAACGAGCAGAAATAAACGATGCTAATCTGAACTCTTCTAAAATAAGATTTTTAATAACGCCACCGGTGAAATCGAGAGTGTGCGAAAGCTCGTGTGACGATTTTTTTAAATTTCGATTGACGTTGAAGTTGCTAGAATTTTTAATTGCAAATTATTCTGTTTTATTATTAATTTTTATCGATATTGGAATTGCGAGAATTTTTAATTGTACATTTTTATTTTTTTAATTTCAAGTGATATTGAAATTAAATATAGCGAGAATTTTTAATTGGAGGTTGTTATTTTTTAATTTTTGATGGATGTTGAAATTGCGAGTACTTTTAATTTAATTGTAAATATATGAAGTAAGTCTTGGCAAAATTGGCAAAATTGACAGAATGTACAGTTAAAAGCACTATTCCAAGTTGCGACTAGTCACTGCTAAAGAAGCTATTTCTATATTCCAAAATATAGAATTTTATTCACAATTTCAAGTATCTACGAATTTTTTAATGAAATTAAAAATAACTTAGAATAATAGCACGCCATTTAAAGCAAGCAGATCTCTAAAATATTTTAATTAAATCCATTAACCAGTCACTGCTATAAAAGCTGTTTCAATATTGTAAAATATGGAATTTTATTCACAATTTCACCCATCTACCAATTTTTTAATAATTCTTCCAAGATCCACTATTAAAAATAACTTAGAATAAAATAGCACGCGATTTTAAGCAAGAAGATGGCAGTAAAAAATTTTTAATTAAATCTATCGACCAATCACTGCTATAAAAGCTGTTCCAATATTCCAAAATATGGAATTTTATTCACAATTTCACCCATCTACCAATTTTTTAATAATTCTTCCAAGATCCACTATTAAAAATAACTTAGAATAAAATAGCACGCGATTTTAAGCAAGAAGATGGCAGTAAAAAATTTTTAATTAAATCTATCGACCAATCACTGCTATAAAAGCTGTTCCAATATTCCAAAATATGGAATTTTATTCACAATTTCACCCATCTACCAATTTTTTAATAATTCCTCCAAGATCCATAAACAGCTATTAAAAATAACTTAGAATAAAATAGCACGCGATTTCAAGCAAGCAGATGTCAATAAAAATTGCTTCATTAAATCCATCGACCAGCCATTGCTATAAAAGCTATACTAACATTCCAAAATACAGAATTTTATTCAAAATTTCACTCATCTACGAATTTGTTAATAATTTCTTCAAAAACAGCTATTAAAAATAACTTAGAATAAAATAGCACGCGATTTCAAGCAAGCAGATCTCAGTAAAAAATTTTTAATTAAATCCATCGACCAGCCATTGCTATAAAAGCTATACTAACATTCCAAAATACAGAATTTTATTCAAAATTTCACTCATCTAGGAATTTGTTAATAATTTCTTCAAGAACAGCTATTAAAAATAACTTAGAATAAAATAGCACGCGATTTCAAGCAAGCAGATCTCAGTAAAAAATTTTTAATTAAATCCATCGACCAGCCATTGCTATAAAAGCTATACTAACATTCCAAAATACAGAATTTCATTCAAAATTTCACTCATCTACGAATTTGTTAATAATTTCTTCAAGAACAGCTATTAAAAATAACTTAGAATAAAATAGCACGCGATTTCAAGCAAGCAGATCTCAGTAAAAAATTTTTAATTAAATCCATCGACCAGATATACGGTTGAAAAAACTATACCAACATTCCCCCTTTTTCCAGCCCCTTTCCAGAAGGAGGAAAAGCTTGGAGGAAGGGTGCGAGGAGGGAGGAAAAAGGAAGGGAAAAAAGAGAAGGAACGGATAGACGTACAGAGTGGTAAAGGCAAAAGGAAGCAGTGGCAGCGCGAAGAATGTCATAGCTAGTTGTTTCTGGCCAAAGGGGGAGGCTGACACCTTCGTGATGGATGATCGTCGACCGTCCGCTAAAGCTGCCGTTGCTGCTGCCGACGCCGTCGGAATGGCTGTTGCTGCTATTGCTTCTGTTCCTGCAAGTACAAACCGCCACGGAACGCCACGCTCGTCGTCGCTGCTCTATTTCTTCGTCATTTCGCGGTACGATAAATGGGTCAGGCTCGCCTAATCTATAATTTCAACGTCGTTGCTGGTTATGGGATTCCTTGGGGAATTTAATCGTGAACGATTACGAAATGGATGGTCGAAAACGTGACTCGATACGGCGATTATTTTCTGCCATATCGTGATTTGAAAAATACGAAATTGCCAATTCCGAAATAGAGGAAAATAAAGACCGTGATTTGACAAAAATATGTTTTGGTATAGTGATCTCATTTTGAGATCTCGTGGTTTGAAGAATTCGAAATTGCCAATTCCAAAATAGCTGAAAATAAAATTCGTGGCTTGACAGAAATTTGGTTTGATAGAGTGATCTTATTCTTGTGATTTTGTGCTTTGAAGAATTCAAAATTGCCAATTCCAAAATAGCTGAAAATAAAATTTGTGGTTTGACAAAAATGTGCTTTGGTATAGTGATCTTATTTTGGGAATTTGTGCTTTGAAGAATTCGAAATTGCCAATTGCAAAATAAGTGAAAATAAAATTCGTGGTTTGACAAAAATGTGCTTTGGTATAGTGATCTTATTCTGAGATCTCGTACTTTGAAGAATTCGAAATTGCCAATTCCAAAATAGCTAAAAATAAAATTCGTGGCTTGACAGAAATTTGGTTTGATAGAGTGATCTTATTCTTATGATTTTGTGCTTTGAAGAATTCAAAATTGCCAATTCCAAAATAGCTGAAAATAAAATTCGTGGTTTGACAAAAATTTGGTTTGATAGAGTGATCTTATTCTTGTGATTTTATGCTTTGAAGAATTCGAAATTGCCAATTCCAAAATAGCTAAAAATAAAATTCGTGGCTTGACAGAAATTTGGTTTGATAGAGTGATCTTATTCTTGTGATTTTATGCTTTGAAGAATTCGAAATTGCCAATTCCAAAATAGCTAAAAATAAAATTCGTGGCTTGACAGAAATTTGGTTTGATAGAGTGATCTTATTCTTGTGATTTTATGCTTTGAAGAATTCGAAATTGCCAATTCCAAAATAGCTAAAAATAAAATTCGTGGCTTGACAGAAATTTGGTTTGATAGAGTGATCTTATTCTTGTGATTTTATGCTTTGAAGAATTCGAAATTGCCAATTGCAAAATAAGTGAAAATAAAATTCGTGGTTTGACAAAAATTTGGTTTGATAGAGTGACCTTATTCTTGAGATTTTGTACTTTGAAGAATTCGAAATTGCCAATTCCAAAATAGCTGAAAATAAAATTTGTGGTTTGACAAAAATGTGCTTTGGTATAATGATCTAATTTTGAGAATTTGTGCTTTGAAGAATTCGAAATTGCCAATTGCAAAATAAGTAAAAATAAAATTTGTGGTTTGACAAAAATGTGCTTTGGTATAGTGATCTTATTCTGAGATATCGTGCTTTGAAGAATTCGAAATTGCCAATTCCAAAATAAGTGAAAATAAAATTCGTGGTTTGACGAAAATTTGGTTTGGTATAGTGATCTTAATCTTGAGATCTTGTGCTTTGAAGAATTCGAAATTGGGAGTTCAGAAGTTAGTAAAAATGGAGCGAAGATTCCCGAACTATATTTTGAAATATCAAACGTGAAACCCGAGCTCTACACTTACCATTAGTCGATCCAACATTTACTGTTACTCCTGCACTTTGTAAAACTCAAGTAAATATAATTAATAACATAACAATACACGAGACATCGGATTTTTACCATATTTCAGAATCACGTTACTCTTGTAATCAATCTAACTCAAAACTCGAACCAACAAAACCGAAGTGTACCCTAAAATATAATACCCAGAAAAATACAAATTTCCGAACTGCGTACATTTTACAGTATCAATCACGAAACCTATTATAGAGTCCCTAGACTAAGATCCGCAGTCTTAATCTCTAAATCTCTATCCTCCTTACGAAACCAACATCAGAACGAGAATCAGAATCAAAATCGAAATTAAAATTTTCACCAATAATGAACCCCAAACAACGAGATTGTTACCTTAAAATAAATCATCCCTTACCTCAAAAACCAAAACCTAAACTTCAGAATCAGAATCAGAATCAAAATAAAATTGAAAATCAATATTTTAGACGATAATAAATCGTTAATATACTCCAACCAACGGAATAGTTACCCCCAAAAGAAATCATCCTATATCTGAAAAACCCTATCAAAATTTTCGATGATATTAAACCATCAATAAATCTCGATCAATGAAATAGTTATCTCCAAAAGAAATCATCCAATATCTGAAAAATCCTATCAAAATTTTCAACAATAATAAATCTCAACCAAGGAAATAGTTACCCACCCCCCAAAAAATCACCCTACACTTGAAAAACCCTATTAAAATTTTCAATGATAATAACCCCCAACCAACGGAAGAGTTACTTCCCCAAAAGTAATCCCATGTTTGAAAAACCCAACCAAAATTTTCGACGATAATAAACTGCTAATAAATCCCAAGCAATAGAATAATTACCCCAAAATAATTATCCCATACCAGAGAAACCCAATTAAAATTTTTGACGATAATAAACCACCAACGTTATAGTTACCCCAAAAGAAATCATCCCATATTTGAAAAACCCTATAAAAATTTTCGACGATAATAAATCGCTGATAAACCCCAACCAAGAGAATAGTTACCCCAAAAAATCATCCTATATCTGATAAACCCTATAAAAATTTTCGACGATAACAAACCTCAACCAACGGAACAGTTACCCCAAAAGAAATCATCCGATTGCTGAGAAACCCTCGATGTTCCTCAGGCCATTTCCCTGAAGCCAAATGACCTAGGTGCATCAGCTTGGTAACTTAATCCGCGAGAAGTTGGAAGGAAGATGACAGTGTCCTGAGTAGAGAAATTGGCCCGACGGTCTCTCCCGCGGAGGAGGAAATTTTTCCGCGAGCAAGTAGGTGCAAAGTACGGTAAGCCCGGGAGCATTGAGCGGATCCGGGGGTGCAGAGGCGGCAGCACTCGATGCTGTGCCGCTGGGAGCGTGCTAATGGCTACTTCCCTCTTCCTCCTGTCCCGCGCTCCACCGCGAAATATGCGAGTCTAGCGATACGATGAGAGGAAATGCACTGACAAACAGGAAGACAGGCAGGAAACGTTATTGCGTTTCGCGTGATCCAGAATCCTCGAGATGATCAATATCTGGGTCGACGACTAGCAAGAACTTTCGTCCATGCCTTCCTCTATCATCTCGAGATGATACACGTTTAAATCGAGTCTTTCACGAGTACCTTTCAACGACACGAGTACGAACAAAATCTTTGGATCTTTGAATTATCCCGATGACGAAGGATTCTGAGTAACATACCTACTCGATGACCTACGTTACTCGCGTATAATTATCATATTCGTGACGAAGAATTTTCCTTAACCCTTTTGCTACTACGGGTGACTATAGTCCCTGGCCATGAGACGCCATTTACACACGACAGGTGACTATAGTCACCTAAATTGCGTAAAAATTAGGACAAGTGCTACTGTTCCTCTTCGTAAAGAAGTGCAAGCGCTATTGCGATGTCGATCTTTCCTCCTTTTTCTTTTTTCCTTTTTCCTTCAAAAGACTTGGTCTTGAATGCTAAAGGCCTGAATTCACGATCGTGATGTTTCCATCATTGGCAGGACGCTTTGTCTACGCGAGATTTCACGGTGCTAACCGTCATAGCGAAATAATAATTCTCCAATGCCTACAAATGGCTGCAATGGATCGCTGAATCACGTCGACTAGTATCTTCTGACAATCCACGGATAAAGTCCCCCAGAATACATCCTTGAATTACGTTCGTAGAAAATCGTAATTCGACTTTTAAATATATAAAAGCCAAATAAAAGCAGGCAGACGGGATACCAAGAAGAAGAATTTAATAACGCAAATAAAGAATAAAATATGGTCGATAAAACGAGAATGGGAATCGGAGAATCTGGAAATACGAAGAAACTAAGCGAAGCGTAAAGCAGCAAATTAGAACACAACCTGAAAAACAGCATAGTGATCGTACATTGGTCTCGTCCTGACCTAGCATGCGTTACACCCGAACCTACATATACGCAATCTCGGCCAACATTTTATCGACATTAAACTCGGAGCAAATGGCGTGGTGCCTGCCATAGCGAGGAATCACACGAAAGCACGTCGTAATCGTATATCACTTCCCGCGAGCTAATCTAATAAACTATAAAGCCAGCGATGCTGGATCGTCAGGCTGACGCTGAAACATCGGTACTCGGCTCGTTCCTCTAGATCATTTACGGTTTCGAGCGGCAGGACGAGCACCGGGACCGGCCATCGCGGACTGGTGATGCATGAAAATAACAAGAGGAGAAGGATCGTGTCGATTTCTGGCCGGAGGAAGAGACGCGACGGCTCTCGGAACCGCGATACGTAGATACGCGAGGAAACGGATAGATACTAATTGGGCAAAGGAAACGAGACGAGGAGACTGCCGCGTGGGAGCGGGATGGAGAATCGAGGAACGAGGAGGAGCGAGAAGGAGGGAGACAGCGACGGCGGCAGACGCGACGGCGACACCAGCATCCGCTCGCGTTGTTCGCGGTGACGCATCTGTCCCCAAGGATACACCCCTGGTCCCGAGGCCTACAGACGTCCGACGTTCAGAAATTCCCATTGACAACCTGTTCACCTCCGCTCGCTCGCTCCACGACGTGTTCACCGCCACAAAGTATTCCGTGGAACCGCCGCGACACCGATACCCTCGCTCGAGGACTTCCTGGGACCATCCGTGTTCGCTTTTCGAGTCCAAAAACGAGGCCGAGAACCGACAGTGAATCGGGTTCTGCGTGTGAATAGGCATTTTGGAGGATTCTATTGGTGGTTTGACGAGAAGAGTAATTGCGAACATTGGTGGTAAGACACGTTCCTAACTTGGGGAGTTTTAGGAACATTTTGAGGTTAGGTACAGTTGATGAATAGAGTGGATCAGAGGGAAACGTTGAAGAATATTTGACGAAATTTACGTTAAATTTTTCATAGAGATTTTCAGACTGTTTAACTTATTTTACACTACAATTACCGATGTATAACGTGTACTTAAATATTACGCATATAATTGGTATGAATTAACCTCACTCTACGATTTACATTCGTAGTGTGAATAGGCATTTCGGAGGATTCGATTGGTGGTTTGACGAGAAGAGTAATTGCGAACATTGGTGGTAAGACACGTTCCTAACTTGGGGAGTTTTAGGAACATTTTGAGGTTAGGTACAGTTGATGAATAGAGTGGATCAGAGGGAAACGTTGAAGAATATTTGACGAAATTTACGTTAAATTTTTCATAGAGATTTTCAGTCTGTTTAACTTATTTTACACTACAATTACCGATGTGTAACGTGTACTTAAATATTACGCATATAATTGGTATGAATTAACCTCTTACTCTACGATTTACATTCGTAGTGTGAATAGGCATTTCGGAGGATTCGATTGGTGGTTTGACGAGAAGAGTAATTGCGAACATTGGTGGTAAGACACGTTCCTAATTTGGGGAATTTTAGGAACATTTTGAGGTTAGGTACAGTTGATGAATAGAGTGGATCAGAGGGAAACGTTGAAGAATATTTGACGAAATTTACGTTAAATTTTTCATAGAGATTTTCAGTCTGCTTAACTTACTTGATATTACAATAACAGATCTACAATGTGTATCTAAATATTATGCGTGTAATTAGTATGAATTAACCCCTTGCCCTACGATTTAAATTCGTAGTGTGAATAGGCATTTTCGAGGATTCGATTGGTGGCGATGGTGGTAGTTTGACGAGAAGACTAATTGCGAAGATTGGTAGTAAGACACGTTCCTAATTTGGGGAGTTTTAGGAACATTTTGAGGTTAGGTACAGTTGATGAATAGAGTGGATCAGAGGGAAACGTTGAAAAATATTTGGCGAAATTTACGTTAAATTTTTCATAGAGATTTTCAGTCTGTTTAACTTACTTGATATTACAATTTGTAACGTGTACTTAAATATTACGCATATAATTGGTATGAATTAACCTCACTCTACGATTTACATTCGTAGTGTGAATAGGCATTTTCGAGGATTCGATTGGTGGCGATGGTGGTAGTTTGATGAGAAGACTAATTGCGAAGATTGGTGGTAAGACACTTTCCTAATTTGGGGAGTTTTAGGAGCATTTTGAGGTTAGGTACAGTTGAATAGTTCTACAATGTGTATCTAAATATTATGCGTGTAATTAGTATGAATTAACCCCTTGCCCTACGATTGAAATTCGTCGTGTGAATAGGCATTTTGAAGGATTCGATTGGTGGTTTGACGAGAAGAATAATTGCGGAGATCGGTAGTAAGACACGTTACTAATTTGGGAAGTTTTAGGAGCATTTTGAGGTTAGGTACAGTTGAATAACGTGGAACGGGGGGTAGCGTTGAAGAATATTTGTCGAAGTTTAGGTTAAATTTTCAGTCTACTTGACTTATTTGACACTATGATTACCGATCTGTAACGTGTACTTAAATATTACCTGTTGTTCTATGATTTAAATTCCAATGGCGCGTGCCGTAATTAATCCTTTACACTCGAGAGACGCCATTTAATCAAATTCTAAAGATCGTTGTTAATTAATATCTCGAATTTAAAATTGCCCAACGATACGTGAAATATCGAGGTAAAATAATTCTATTTTTTGAAAATATCGTCGACATTATGGCAGAATTACTGTGTTTCTGTAACGAAAAGATTGCTGAGTGCAAAGGATTAACAATAGTGTCGGCTACACGCCTAATGGAAATAATAATTAAACACTGCAGACATATGTCTAATTACTACTAATTTTTCTAGCTACGTAAATTACCTAAATTACTAGTTTCCTTAACAGAATAAACACATAAGTATTTTCTCCGTATCCAACAAAAACCTTCGAATTAATTCCTCTATTATTGTTCACGGACCACTCTATCACTGGCCTTAAATTTTTCTTAGAACGTAATAATATAAATAATTATAAAATAAATATCACTCACCGAACTCTCGTTCGAAGACTGTCGAAGTCCCAATGGCACGTGGCACGATCAACAGCAAAGTCGATCACAGGTCGAGTCATCCGTACTAACGTGGAAAACAATAACACGCAACTGAAACAGAAAAACATTTGCGAAAATTAACCAAGAGCCAGTTCGAGTCTAACAATGCTTACGTTTGGTTCTACCTATGAACCACGCCTCCTACTACGTCATCTTTGAGACAATTTCCTTACCACGAATCTCACACGATATTATAGATGAAGAGGTTAAGAGTATACATAAATTGAGACCTATTTTAGCCTACAAAAATATTGGTACATAAATTTTACCAAAAGCTGCTGTATATTTTCAACAATGGCGAATATAAAATGCCTAAAACCAATCATTTTGACCTCCACAAGGTGGAGGTAGTTTTAGTGTTTAGTAATGGGGTGAATTTTTAAGGCACTTAATATAGGGATTATTGACATTATTATTGACAACTATATGTTTGCCATTTTAAGGATTCTTTTAACCTCTTCAGAGATGAATTTTTCTTAAATTAACGTTATAATGACTTCAAATCAGTGATTTCAAAATAAAATAAATTATTATTAGTGGTATTCGACGATGGCATCAAAGGACTGCGAGTCAGTTGCATGTTTCGAGGGATTAAACGCGTGACTAGGAATACGAATCCTCGGGGACGTGACAAGAGGTCGCACAAAGTGTAGGATCATGTAGGTACGTCCGGCCGGATCTCTCCAGAGACTTCCCCGTGTACCTGGCCTAACGTGCCCACGGAACTGAAGAATTTCGGACAGGACTACGGCATTAAGAATCCATATTTCAGAATCGTGACTTCTCCGACCTCACAGTCGACCAGTCTTTCGTGAACTCTTCTCCTCAAAGGATAACCTGATCTCGAGTTAAAAATGAAAGGCAAACGAGACAGAGGCCTAGTAGTCTCGCAGACAGAGAACGAAAGAGAAATATCTACAATATAGCATGTAAAATGATAATTATCTATGATAATTATCTACAACTCCCATTAACACTATGCCATTCGCACGTATAATCGGGATTCTTTTGTTTGGCACCGGTAGGACTGACTCAGATCATTTTGAAGCGGTTTTTCGAGGTCCTCGGGAGATCATAAATCGTCAAGTTTCATTAAACTCATCGTCAGTTCTCGTGAGTTTTCAATCCAGTCCCTCTACTTTCCCGAAATTTTAAGGATATATAGTCAAACCTGTTTTTGAGCAGCATTTGTCCAATAATTTTGCGCATGACACCAAAATGGTGTCACTGGACAGCATAGTGTTAACACGTTGACTGCCACGTTGGTCATATATATGACCGGCCACGGTTTCTCCTGTGACGCCACGATGATCATTGGTGACTGGAGTTCTTGAGCTATTTACAATTGTAAAAATTGAATGAAAATTGACAGTCAGTTAATTGTCAACCGTTACCAAGGTGGTCACCCGTGACTGTCAATAAGATAAACGCTCCATTAGGTAAGAATGTTGTCTCGTGTCTCCAATTTATTATTATTTTCCCATTATATGATACCAACGTGGTGTCACCAGCATTTTCCCGATAGTTTTCGCATGACACCAAAATGGTGTCACTGGACAGCATAGTGTTAACATGTTGACTGCCACGTTGGTCATATATATGACCGGCCACGGTTTCTGCTGTGGCGTCACGATGGTCATTAGTGACTGGAGTTCTTGAGCTATTTACAATTGCAAAAATTGAATGAAAATTGACAGTCAGTCAATTGTCAACCATTGCCAAGGTGGTCACCCGTGACTGTCAATAAGATAAACGCTCCATTAGGCAAGAATGTTGTCTCATGTCTCCAATTTATTATTATTTTCCCATTATATGATACCAACGTGGTGTCACCAGCATTTGCCCGATAGTTTTCGCATGACACCAAAATGGTGCCACCGGACAGCATAGTGTTAACACGTTGACTGCCACGTTGGTCATATATATGACCGGCCACGGTTTCTCCTGTGGCGCCACGATGGTCATTAGTGACTGTAGTTCTTGAGCTATTTACAATTGTAAAAATTGAATAAAAATTGACAGTCAGTCAATTGTCAACCGTTACCAAGGTGGTCACCCGTGACTGTCAATAAAATAAACGCTCCATTAGGTAAGAATGTTGTCTCATGTCTCCAATTTATTATTATTTTCCCATTATATGCTTTGAATAATAAAAATATTCCCATGGCGTCCAGAGTTGACTGTCAAAGGGTTAAACGAATTTCGAGCGTTTCACGACCGATATTAGGACGAAGTAACTCGTTGAATTTGGACGCTGATAACATTCGAGGAACGCCAAGCACGCTAGAAAGCGAGCGTGTCGCGATCGCGACGATGACTATGGAGAATCGGCGGGTTAGAGCTCCGAAACCGGATCATTATCTTCCTCGTTGGCATGCTCACTTTCTCGTGCATCCTCGAGTGGGATTAATTAACATCTTAGATAAACATCTGAAAAGGAAGCCGAGGTCAGTTCGAGCTGAATTTTGATCTTCGAAATGTACATGCCGTATTTCGATACTTGGATTCCGATTATCGTGTGTGTGATCGTTGCACATGGTAAAAATATCGTGTCCTTATCGTGCAATCGTATTCCCTGTCGCCATTGGTTATCTAATTTTGTCCGATGGCGAAAACAATGCTCGGTAGCCAGACGAAATAATATCCGCAGACGGATTTATCAGAGTCTCGTTCTTTGTATCCCAGGTAGAATGATAATCGTGGTCGAGCCGTGGATCTCGGTGTCGTATCACAGAGATTTTTATTGCGATAAGCCTGACAAAGGAAAATCATTAACGGCGAGTCTATTGACTACTTATTGGTGAGTGTTTTTATCGAGAATCGGTAAAATTATCGAGTGCTTAAATGGAAAGTATATTTTCTAAAATTTAACGCAGGTGGTGCCCAATTCTTTGTTAGGATAATAGATAAATAGGGCTAGAAATAACCAAAAAATACCGTAGAAAATTAGACGACAAATCTGCTGAATATTTTTCCTAAGAAATAGGAAAAACCCATCACGAAAATTTTCAAAGCAAAGTAATCCTAACTATGCATAGGTCCTTAAATGAAACAAGGTATACTTTCTATAACCTAACACAGATGGTACCCAATTCTTTGCGATAAATAATAAACAAATACAGCTAGAAATTGCCAAAAGACATCATAAAAAATTACAAAACAACTCGGTTTAAACCTTTTCCTAAGAAACAGGCAAAGCTCACCGCGAAAATCTGCGAAACAATAGTAATCCAAATAGTGCATAGGTTCTTAAATGAAAGGTATATTTTTTAGAATTTAACACAGGTGATACCCAATTCTTTGCGATGGATAATAAATAAATAAAGCTAAAAATTGCCAAATGATATCGTAAACAACTACAAGACAACTCAGTCGAAACTTTTTCCCAAGAAAATCCACCGCGAAAATCTGCGAAGCAAAGTAATCCAAGTGATGCAAAATCTTTCAATCCTCGAAGACTCTCCAAATTTATCATTGACAGCGAATACGTTGTGACTTGAAAAACTCGTCGCGACAAATACGAAACTTGCATACTTGACAGGATCTTGCCTAACAAACACTTCTCGCTGTGCACACAGCAACGCATACCATTAAACGCGTATTAAACAGCACGCAGCCCGAAAAAAGGAACCCATCCGACCTGGTGGATCGAAGAAGACCTGCCTTCGAATTTTCATTCGAGACCTCCGCAAGCATCGACGCGTATCGCGTCAAAGCGTCGGTCGACGAGATGTCCAAAAAGAATCGAACGCAAAACGATCACCGGACAGCTCTGATTCGATTCTTATGGCAACGTGGACCGATCATTGGCACACAGTCGGACCGAGTTCAGGTATCCGCGCGTTATCTCGGACGCGGGTCTAGGCCGGGTATATCGGTGGGACGCGTCCCGTATCGGCGATCCCGTTGCCGACCGCGTGGCTAGTTAGAAGAAAGGGATCCGTGAAAGGGAAGAACGGGCTGAATGACACGGTCACCGAAAATGACAGGTACACGGCTTCGAAGAGCCGTGGACGTGGGGCCGATATCGCAACCGCATCTGACACAAACCTCGGTCAGCCAGCTCCGTCTCGTCCACCTTCTCCTTCTTCTTCTTCCTTCTCTTCCTCCTCTTCTTCTCGTTCTTCCCCGTGTCTGCCTGCCAATATGCCTACCTGTCAACACACGCTGCATTCAATTAACTCCGGGACCAGCGCCACGCCTGTGTAATGACGCGGAAATCTAACTTTGCCCACCCCCGTCCCTCTCCGCTCAGCCAAGGGACGATCGCGATCCTGTAGGACGCAAGGGAACGACGACCTCGGACTCGTGAGGACCCGGCGGCTTGACAGCCCACGGGAACATCCTTGAGTCGAGGATCGGACTCCAGAGGACTTTGGGGTGCTGGTTCCTTGGCAACTGCGCTACGGAAGACTATTTTGAGTCCAGTCTTAAGCTCCAGTGAATTTTATAGATGCTGGTTCCTTGGGAATTGGGCTCCAGAACCGTGTCGCGGTCTTAATTAACCCTGCCAGTGATTAGCAAAATTGGAAATAGTGGCGAAGAGACTATTTTGATCTTTCAATCTTAAGCTCGAGTGAATTTTGAGAAGTTGGTTCCTTGGGAACGGGGCTCCAGAACCGTGTTTAGGTCTTAATTAACCCTGCCAGTGATTAGCAAAATTGGAAATAGTGGCGAAGAGACTATTTTGAGTCGAGTGTTAAGGTCGAATAAATTTTGTGGCACTGGTTCCTTGGAAACTTGACTCCAGAACTGTGTCAGGATCTTAATTAATCCTGGGAGTGATTACCAAAATTGGAAAAAGTGGTGAGGAAACTATTTTGAATGGAGTCTTAAGCTCGAGTGAATTTTGAGAAGTTCGATCCTTGGGAATGGGGCTCCAGAACCGTGACGGAGTCTTAATTAACCCTGTCAGTGATTACCAAAATTGGAAATAGTGACGAAGAGACTATTTTGAGTCCAATCTTAAGCTTGAGTGAATTTTGAGACACTGGTTTCTTGGAAATTGGGCTCCAGAACCGTGTTTGGGACTATTTTAAGTCCAATCTTAAGCTTGAGTGAATTTTGAGACATTGGTTTCTTGGAAATTGGGCTCCAGAACCGTGTTTGGGTCTTAATTACCCCTGCCAGTAATTACCAAAATTGGAAAAAGTGACGAAGAGACTATTTTCAGTCAAGTTTTAAGCTCAAGAAAGATTTGAGACACTGGTTCTTTGGAAACTGGGCTGCAAAATAGTGTTTGCGTCTTAATTAACCCTGCGAGTGATTACTAAATTTGGAAAAAGTGATGAAGAGAGAGTTTGCAGTCCAGTCTGAAGCTCGAGTGGATTTTGAGGTGATGGTTTCTTCGGAATCCGGTCTGCATCTTAATTAACCCACCAAGCGATTTTTAAAATTGGGAAAAGCGATGAAGAGACAGTTTCGAGTGGAGTCTCAGACTGGAGTGGATTTAAAGGTACAGGTTTATTGGAGACTGGATTTCAATTAACGAGTGACTTTTTACAGCTGAATTTTAATAAGAATTCTGAATTTTTATGGCTACTTATAGGAAACAAATTTCGAGGGAAATTGGACGATAAGTATAATTAACTCAACTACCTCAGATCTATAGTGAGTACCTAAATATATTAAATATGCCTACATAAAAATAATAATTATAACCATACAGTGAAAACTTATATATAATTATGCACCTATCCTAATTTCAAAAATGAAATATTAACTCTGCTATCTTAGATCTATAGTGAATACCTAAGTGTGTTAGGTGTACCTATATAAAAATAATAATTGTAACCACATGATGGAAACAAATGACTATATATAATTATGCACTTATCCTAACTTCAAAAATGAAACATTAACTCTGCAACCTCAAATCTGTAATGAAAAACTAAGTGTATCACATATGCCTAAATGAAAATAATAATTGTCATTATGCGGTGAAAACTAATGACTGTATATAATTATACATTTATCCAAATTTCAAAAATAAGATATTTGGAACGAGCAATATTGACTATAATACGACCATCGTATCGACTAAGTAATATTACAAAGTAAATAATCCCACCAGGTCCGTATCACTCCAATAAATAATTGAGGTGTCACAAGCGCTCCAATAAAATCTGACAACGATGACGTGCCAATTTAATATTCTTGCTTTCCCTGATATAACGCGACCTTTGGATATAGAGAAAATGAAAAATAAATCCTCCTATTCGTACAAAAATGTGTCCTAGTTAAAAACACTAACCCCTCCGAACTGAACTAGGAATTTCGCATGACAGGAAGGAATTCCGTGTCACTAGGATGCAGAAAAGCGGAAAATAGAGAAGTAAACAACACAGAGATGGCTGAAAGAAGTTTAATCCTGCAATCTATGCGGCAACAGCGGGTATCACGGAATCAGCAGATCGTCGGAGATTACAAGAGGATAGAGATAGCTTTATCTCTTATCTACAAGCAGTCCGGGATCTCAGCATCCGTTATCGATCGATGGAATTAAGAAAGCTTAACTCGGATAGATTAAATTAGAATCGGCCTTTATCGGGGGCACTGCGCACTTCCTCTTATCTCGACGCTGACCGATAATGCGTGTGCTCCTTAAGGAATCCGCGATCTATAATAGAAGGTTATACTACGCTATGAGAGAACCAGCACGTGATAGCCATAGGCGATAAAATTCGAATTTTTATAAGAAAAACTTCTTTCAATTACGATATCTCTCAACTTGAAAGGACTACTTATATTATCTCGTAAGGTATTAAAGTGTGTATACGTTTTCTTGGGACATCCTGTATAAGTTCGAAACCTGCTCCGACGATTTTGAACATTTTTCCCTCTCTATTATTAAGTCAAGGAAATATTTCAAAAATTTGATTATTCCAAGAAGAAAATATTCGTGATCGTTTCTACAGCCACCAATACGTCAAAATGTAATTATCCTTCACTCTAATTATATATATATTATATGTATCTTTTACTCTAATTATCTCCTACAAATACAAATTAACAATGAATTTGTCAATTGCAACAATTTTATTAAAACGAATATTGCAACTTTGATGTGACATCTTATGACACCTGTACCTAAGTATGTGTAAAGACAATGTATAATACAAGACATATGTATACGCCATCTTGTGGAAAAATTTAAATTATTTATATATATTTTATATATTTATATTATCACTCAATATATATGTATATATATATATCAATATTTATATTACCAATCAATATATTTTCCAATCAATTCTATACCTCACTGTAATAATTTTCTTGCAATTTTTCTAATGGGCTAATCCCCTATAAATAAATAAATAAATAAATATTAATAAGTGATTTGCAAGTTACGTACGAATTTGTAGATGATTGACTCTAAAATCTATCTTAATAATTTTCAAAATGAAATTTGGCCATTAAAAAAAGAAAGAAATTTCAAGCCTGCTATTCCACAAAGTAGAGCTTATTAAAAAATGAGCTAAAACAAATATGGCGTTTTGAAAGAATTTAAAGAGAAAAGGACCGGTCTGTCCATCGTCTTGTTTTTAAAACGAGCACGAAAAAAAGAGACGAAATGACGGGCACGCAAAATTGATTAAAAAAGAACAAACAATGGTACCGAAATTGAACAGGAAGAGAGAGGCCGTGCGTTCGAGGCTTGTTTACGGGCGAATGAAAATTACACGACGGTACCAGCCACCCCTTGGTTCGACGCGTCCATTCATTAACACTTCATATCCCGTTGCGACGTGCTGGTAACGAGCCTGTCATAATTACCGCGCTAACTTTATTACTGCGGATACACGCTCTCCTTGCCCGGGCTATGATACTCGTGCGTCATAGGGCAAATCGAGCTCGCACCCCTCGTTCCACGAGGAAACACCAGCACCCCCGCGGTGGCGAGTTTAAACCTCTCGTCGCCTCGAGCCCCGTGTCCTCGAGCTTTCCTCGGGAATACCAATTTTCCCAAGATTGTCTCCTTTCCTTTCCTGTTTTTATTTATCGAGTCCTGGGCGAAGGAAGAGCAACGAGAATTATTTATTACTACAATAAACGAGAAAGTAACAATTTCTGGGGTCTAATTTGCTATGGGAATTTCTGGTCCAAGTTGGATTAAAATATTATATTACTGTTCGCATAGTTATTCAAATAAAACTTTCAGGAAATCTTTTCGAAGACCATAAATTTTCCAAGATCAGAAATAAATTAATAGTAAATTTACTGATAGGTAAATTTATTACATAAGTAAACGCGAAAGTAAAAATTCCAGGGATCTAATTTGCTATGGGAATTTTTGGTCCAAGTTGGATTAAAGTATGTTACTGTTCGCATAGTTATCCAAATAAAACTCTATGGAACTCTTTTCGAAGACCATGAATTTTCCAAGATCAGAAATAAATTGGTAGTAAG
This sequence comes from Eufriesea mexicana, assembly GCF_001483705.2. Taxonomy (NCBI): domain Eukaryota; kingdom Metazoa; phylum Arthropoda; class Insecta; order Hymenoptera; family Apidae; genus Eufriesea; species Eufriesea mexicana. The sequence goes on along the minus strand of NW_016908771.1, from coordinate 342,948 downwards.
AAGAAAAATTTTTAATACGTGAATTTATTGTATAAATACACACGGAAATAAAAATTCCAGGGATCTAATTTGTTATGGGAATTTTTGGTCCATGTTGAATTAAAATATTATATTAATATTCTTATCATAGTCGAAATGAAACTTTCAGACACTGAGGTCGAAGTCCATAAATTTTCCAAAATCAGGAATAAATTAGCAGTAAGGAGAAAAATTTCTGATAGGTAAATTTATTACATAAATAAAGGCGAAAATAAAAATTCCAGGGATCTAATTTGCTATGGGAATTTTTGGTCCAAGTTGGATTAAAATATTATATTACTGTTCGCATAGTTATTCAAATAAAACTTTCGGGAAATCTTTTCAAAGACCATAAATTTTCCAAGATCAGAAATAAATTAATAGTAAATTTACTGATAGGTAAATTTATTACATAAGTAAACGCGAAAGTAAAAATTCCAGGGATCTAATTTGCTATGGGAATTTTTGGTCCAAGTTGGATTAAAGTATGTTACTGTTCGCATAGTTATCCAAATAAAACTCTATGGAACTCTTTTCGAAGACCATGAATTTTCCAAGATCAGAAATAAATTGGTAGTAAGAAGAAAAATTTTTAATACGTGAATTTATTGTATAAATACACACGGAAATAAAAATTCCAGGGATCTAATTTGTTATGGGAATTTTTGGTCCATGTTGAATTAAAATATTATATTAATATTCTTATCATAGTCGAAATGAAACTTTCAGACACTGAGGTCGAAGTCCATAAATTTTCCAAAATCAGGAATAAATTAGCAGTAAGGAGAAAAATTTCTGATAGGTAAATTTATTACATAAATAAAGGCGAAAATAAAAATACCAGGGATCTAATTTACTATGGGAATTTTTGGTCCAAGTTGGATTAAAATATTATATTAATATTCGCATCGTTGTGGAAATAAAACTCGGAAACTTTCTCTTTTCGAAGTCCATAAATTTTCCAAGACCAGGAATAAATTAACAATAATAAGAAAATCCTCTGATAGATAAATTTATTACATAAGTAAACGCAAAAATAAAAATTCCAGGGATCTAATTTGCAATGAGAATTTTTGATCCAAGTTGTATTAAAATACTAAAACTCTCTCTTTTCGAAATCCATCAATTTTTCCAAGACCAGAAATAAATTAGCGAATAATTCTCGAATCGGAAAATTCTAACCCGAATAATTTTCTAAAATCGTTCAATTTCCCCGGAAAAATGACTCGCTCTCGGAATAATTAACCAAAATTTCCAGATCCCTGTGTGAAAAATCTCGAATCGTGAGATTCGAGCCCGAAAAATTTGTCAAAGTCATTAAACAATCGCGTCCAGTAGCGATCATAACCGGCACGCGAGAGTAACTCGCGCGAGTCGTGTACAAAGGCAGCTTTCGCCTCGAAAAAGCTACTTAAGCCTATCTTGGATCTCGAAAAGGGCAATTTACCGATCCGAAAGCGTTCGGCCGCGTGGAAATTCTAATCCGATCGGGATCGTGTCGGGCCGAACATTGGCCACCGTTTGCACGCACCCTTCCGCCAGCCGATGGCTAATTACATTTATTCAATATTTACGATGATACGATCAAGCGCGTAGCGCGAGCCGGCCTGTGAGTCAGGTCGAATGAAAGGGCAGATCGAGCCCAGTGCACAGTCATTCTGGCGATCGAACGCTTTCCTAGCCGTCGACGAATCCGCCTTTTCTTTACACGTCTCGCGACACCCTTTTATTACGTGCTTTCTTTTCTTCCCCGTCTTTGTCCTGCGATTTTTAACAAGCAGGAAGCACATTTTTCTCACCGATTTCTAATTTTTATTTTGGAATTTTTACCAACATTTTTCGTATACCGTTTTTGGAATTTTTACTTATTTTTTGTACGTTTATTCGTTGAAGTTTTAAAACTGATTTTCTGTCTTTGGCAGTAACTATTCTTTGGCTTTTAAGGATTTTTATGAGTAACGAGAGATTGGGGCTTTGAGTATTTTTCGTTTTGGTTTTGGGGGTTTTAGTGCAGAATGGAAGGTCGAGTTTTGGAATTGACTTTCAATCCGGGATTTAGGATTTTTAATAGCAAGCATTGAAATAGGAGCATTGCAACAGACTTATAGGAGCATTGCAATGGTCTTAGAAATTTAAAGCCTCGAAATTAAATAATTATAAATTGGAAGCAATGCTTCTGTTACACTTGCTCTGCGTTACAAGTCTTGTTGTAATGCAGAAAAATATAGAATGCAACCCCCAGCACTGCTATTTAAATCGATATACGATTTTTGGATCCGATCATCAATATATGCTTTAGGATTTTTAATAGCAACATTGCAGGCATTACAATCGTCTTAAAAATTTAAATCCTCGTAGTTACAAGTCTTGTAGTGCAGGAAAATATAGAATGCAACCCCCAGTGATACTATTTAAATCGATATACGATTTTTGGAACTGATTTTCAATTCGTGTTTTAGAATTTTTAATAGCACCATTGCAAGCATTGCTGTCGTCTTAAAAATTTAAACCCTCGAAATTAAACAATTATAATTCAGAAGCAAAGCTCCTATTACATTTGCTCCGCGGTACAATTCTCGTTATAATGCAGAAAAATATAGAATGCAACCCCCAGTGCTACTGTTTAAATCGATATACAATTTCTGGAACTGATTTTCAATTCGTGTTTTAGAATTTTTAATAGCAACATTGCAAGCATTGCAATCGTCTTAAATATGTAATCACTCGAAATGAAATAATTAAACTACATTATAGTATAATTCTTCCTTCTCACGCAAAATTCGTGTCGAACATTCCCTTACGTTCCCGATACTAAAATAATCGCGTGAAAATTCGAAATCGGAAGCAAACTTCCTGTTACACTTTGTCCACGCTACGAGACTCGTTATAATGCAGGAAAGAAATACGATACAACCCCCAACGCCGCTACTTAAACTGATATACCTGTGAAAGCTGCCACGATGAAATTTCTGCACTGCTCGTTTTCCACTTATTATTTCGATCAACGACGGAAACAAGAGGAACACGGGCACACGAAACGCTCGTATATTCGCGTGCACTCGAGGAAGCATTCCGTAAATACACTCGATTACGCTCGCATTCGTGGGCCAGAGGCCAGCGAGAGGCAGCACGGTTAGAGCAGCAATCGAGGAACTCTCATACCGAATGATCGATGACTCCATTGTGCGGGCTTTCCCATGTCCCTGCTACGATTTCGTGCGAGCGGCATACAAAAAGCCGGCCGCCATTTCGAAAATGGCCGGAATTATGGAAAATTCGGGCCGGAAGATCGATCGGCCGATGGCATTCGCGCCCCGTGATTTCACCCCGTCGTGCAATCCGATATTTGTGCGTTGAATTTCGATCTCGGTACAGGGTCGTGTCTCGATGACAATTTCGGGGACCGTTTCGCAGTATGGACATCTGCATCGCGTTGAAACCGCGAAAGAACGCGTTATATGGCTGCAGATGAGAGGAAAATAGCGTGACGAGTTTGGGAAATGCTCAATCGATGGTCCAAGTTTGAGGAATTGTTGGTCGGAGGGATGAAATTCATTGTACAATAGAAGATTGACGACAAAATCATTCCTTTTTTTAGTTAATGTACAGTTGTAAAGATATAGTGGCTATATTTTTTTACCCACTATATATATGTACAATGAGTCATGGAGATGTTTGGTACATACGTATTATGTAGACTATATGAGTAATTCTCCTTTGGAAAGAGATTCATTGCAAAATAATTTTGTGATTTTATGAAATTATCGAGATAAATTCTTCAGACAGGTATATATTTATCAGTCACATAGTAATTTGTATGAAAGTAATTTTATAATAGAGATATTTTATTCTATCCTGTCCAAATTTCTGTCAATGCAACTCCAGAATAATACACACCTGGATTTTTCAAAAGTATACATATTTTAAATTGATCATGAATTCTAAAGATCATTTTGAAGACTTTAAAGTGGAATAATTGAAACATACTCGTGTAATACAGGGTGGTCGGGATGAAATACAAATAAATGGCATTTATTGCAAAATAATTCTACGATTTTATGAAATTATCGTGACGAATCCTTCAGACAGGTATATATTTAACAATCACATAGTAATTTGTATGAAAATAATTTTATAATAGAGATATTTTATTCTATCCTATCCAAATCTCTGTCAATGTTCCTCCAAAATAATACACACCTGGATTTTTAAAAGGTATACATATTCTAAATTGATCAGAAATTTCAAATATCATTTTGAAGACTTTAAACTGGAATAATTGAAACATACTCGTGTTATACGGGGTGGCCAGGGTGAAATACTAAATGGCATAAAGTAAAAATAACTTTCATAAACACATATTTAAAAAATTTTTATTATTTCATTTGGAAATATTATTTATAGATTTTTCCTTCTTTTTAGTCTCTAAAGGATGTTCTATAATGTTCTACAAAAAAAAGAAAATGAATAAATTATGTCTTTTTCAACCCTTCAGTATTTCAATGACCACCCTGTGCTTAGAAACTTCCCATTTGTCAGTATACCTAAATAAATTTTCAAACGATGAGGAATATTACTCTATAAAAATGCCTCCCTTCCCATAATCCCCCAATTTATCACATGAGCAATTGATCAGATCCCTAAATCATAATAATTAGCTGAAATTATACAGTTTCTTTGATTTCCCTTATTTATTTCTCTCAATTTCGTTGCTCTGAATATACCAGGTTCTGTAAAACCAGGATCATCTTCCAATAATCCGCGAACCAAGAGCGATAGGCACGTAGAGAAAATTCACGCGTGAAATAAGAAGCAAATAACGGGTCTCCGAGCTTGCCAGTTTAAAAATCCGGGCGGAGCAAGAAGAGCCGCGAGGTCCCTGTTCCTCGAGGGAGCCAGCTTCTCGTGAAAATTCCGCCCATCGAAGACCGAGCTTTCCTCCTTTTATTTCCCGCGACTTCCTGACTTCTGCCTGCCAGAATAGAGACGATCGAGCGAATAATAGCCCGCTATCTCGCCTTTATGAAGACAAACTCCTCGTAGAATGGCAGCTCGTCTGAATAGACAGCTGTCTGTCCATCGGCAGCCACCCGCTGGATTGTTGTGACTGGGTGTTTGACTGACAAGAGGATCAACGCTGAAGTCGATTCCCCAAACGTGACGCTTGGAATAAAATGTCTCGATGCAAGTGCGACTGTGGAGAATTCCTGAAAAGAATCGACTGCTCGATGACCTGCAAGTACCATGGTCCTCGTGTAATTGTCACTGAGACGTGGAGCAATATTCTGTCAATATTTAAAGATACGATTTCGAATATTTGACTTTCCTCGACAGGTATATCCTGGGGGAGATTACACAGACCAGATCGAGGGAAAGGTACCGAAAAATTGAACAGGATCATGACTCAAACGTGATCCCAAACCTAGAAGAATCGCAAGAATCAGGATTACTATGACACTATTATTAAGACTTGGCAGAACTAGTCGACGTTTGAAAATAGAGTTTGAAAGAGGATGAATACTTCAAATCAAATTATTGGATAGAATCATGACTCAAACGTGATTCCAAACCTAGAAGAATCGCAAGAATCAGGATTACTATGACACTATTATTAAGACTTGGCAGAACTAGTCGACGTTTGAAACTAGAGTTTAAAAGAGAATAAATACTTCAAATCAAACTATTTCAGTGCCCTAATTAGCTATTCTATAATATATTCTACACTCTCAAATTATGCAGAATGGATCAACCAAAAGATGTTTGGATAAACAGAACTCCAACACCATTCCAAATTCCTAAAATTCCTAATTTCTTGGCTATAGTGATTACAGCGATATTTTCGACGGGAACTAATTTAAGAAAAATTGGAAGATCTCTGTGTTCTCGTCCAAATTTCGACTACGTGGAAGCGAAGAAAAATTTGGCAGAGTATGGGATGCAGACTCGAAAGTAGCAAGTTTGACTCGTCTGCCGAAACTTCGCCACGAAGGAACTTCACAGAGATGGGAATCGGGACGAGGTGGAAGAGGACGGTATGTTGTTGGTCGCAGATAAAAGGCGACTCCAGCTTAGCATGACAATGCAGGTGCCTCATCCCACGTCAAAACGCAGCGTGGCGCCACGACGAGATAGGTACCAGACCGATCGACTGGTTTGTAATTGTTTAAGAGGATTAGCCGGAGCAAAGTTTACGCGTGTCCAGGCCGAGGAGGGAGGCGAAGGAACCTGGTCGCTGATATTTATCCCGACATTAGACTCGGCTAAACTCGAATTTACCCGTCTGATCCCGGGAAATTCCATTAAAAGTCGCTGGAACCGTTTGAACGGCGAATCACACGCCTCATCGAGCAACAGTCGCCTCTGCTCTTCGGGGTGAAATCTCGTGGCGCGTCGCTGACGAGAGGGACAGGATCCGTGGAATGTCTGGATCGATTTGAACTTCTGCTTTGGATAAGTGGTTCTCTCTTAGACGAGAGTGATAACCCGTGTACTCTGACGATGATGCAATTAGAAACTTTAGCTCGGGCACAGATCAAGAATTAAACTCTGGATTGACTGGGTCTGACTGTTGCGTCTGTTGGATCTTTAACAGGGCCGGCGAGTCCTTTTGCGGGGCCAGGTTCACAATTTTAGCCAGAATACACGTTTAATCACTCGCGGTGGTAAGACGTGCCACGCACGTCGAGATGCTTTCGTTACCGGAACACCAGCGACGTGGTACACACGTCGTCAGGCGATTGTTGCAGAAAGGAAAATGACGTGCGTGTCACGTTAATGAAATTCTTTACCGAGGCACAATTTCTGCTTGTACTTCATCGTGTAAAGTTATCAGTACTGACTCTAGACTGTAAAATCGAAAGTGATAGTGAAGCCAGTGATATTTGCGCCCCGAAGTGATTTGCACTCGACTTCACGCGCAACCGTGAATTTCTCTGCGGCGCAAGTGGTTAACCCTTTGAGCAGTTAACTTTCCAAACATCCAACAGGCCCCAATTCCCGTCGCAACAGCTATTATTCACGAAAACGTAACATTAATCAAGAAACGTATTGCTGGTAGCCGTGAAACAGCCGAACTGACATCGCAACACATACGTTCACACTGTTTTAAGATAAATATAAAAACGCAACAGTGACTTCGTTACTGAAGGTGGCTTGTAGCACGACGACGTGACTGTAGCATCGTTACTGCTCAAAGGGTTAAATCCAATGTGGTACCAGTAAATGGTATAGTATCATCATTCTCTAAAAAGATAATCAAAATCGGTGTTTTCCAAGTGGGTGATTTCTTTAACGCCTAATATCTTACGCACCCATGTTGCAGTCGTATCAGCCTTTGATGTTGACGTTTAGAACACGCTGCAACGAAATATTTCAATGCAAAGATGGCAGAGAAAATCTTGCACTCGTGTCAGTGCACAGCAAGCTGTACCATATCCAATTAATCCATAATCGATTAATGGATTATGCGATTGTGTTTTCTACACACACCCGAATATTCAATCTACTATACAGGGGTCCTGCAAAATGTCTGATGAGTTTTCGTTGACCGCGGGGCCTTTCAAAACGCGGGGCCCGGTTCCGGGGAACACGCGCCGGCCCTGATCCTGATAGGAGCGGTGAGGACCAAGTGATGCAGGGATAAGCAATGTAATCTGACTATTATATTTGTAAACTTTATAATTGTTCTTATAATGAGACTGTTACACGAGGACTGCTATAGGATGACTGAGAACACGTTAGACAATCGGTGACTCATTCTAGACGTAGACACACACAAACACGCATCCACGTTATGTTTGAACATATTTCGTGACAAAGTCTTTCCTATTTTGCCTGAGGAAAATTAGAATTACGTTGCGAATAATTCTAACATGATAAATATAAATAATTTTATTACTAAGCTGTTCACTCCTAAGTTACGAAGGGAGTAGCAACACCCTGTCCTGAATTAATTCGACATATTTTATTTTTGTTTAAATCTAATTAAAACTTGATCAAAATATAATATCACGTATTGTAAGCTTGCCTGAGGTGATAAAGATGAATGCAGAAGCTTAGAAGTAACTAAATATTTTATTTGCATATCCTGGAAGCAGAAAAATCTTGGGCCAAGAGTGCACACAGACGTGAAATACATAGTCTCGCAATCTTTTTGACAGAGAGCAAAATAATACAGGGATTGTATTGAAAAAAATTGCTCTCTTATCCTAGGAGATGACAGGACATGTCAGAACAGTTGGATTGTATTTAGAAAGAATTTTCTAAGCTCTAACAGCTTTAAAATCCATAAACGTTGTATCACAGCCACAGTTCGGCATTCATATTGTAGCTTGACGTCGTACAATGTCTACTGGAATGAAAGAGTTAATTTGAAATATAAATAATTTTAGTAGGAAAAGCGTAAAGTTCATCCGTGTTATTTTTATACGAGAAAAATGTTAGGTTTACTATAAAAATATTCACACGACAGTGAGGGAGCAAAGTGAATTTCACTGGACTAAAGCCAACCTACTTAAACTCTCGTAAAAGTAAATAAAATTTCGAAAATGCCTGCCATTGATAACTTTCAAAGATACGGGAAAGGAAGGAGGTCATAAACATCCGAGCAAAAAGAAAGCCTCTCACGGGTACCCGAAAAGACACCGATCGTGCTCAATTTGCGAGCAATATTATCACCCAAAGACGAGACACCGGTTAACGAATATCGACGTACAGAAGGAGCGAGAGGACCGGTGTACAAGGGCGTTCAGGTGAAAAAGATCGACCGACAGTGAGAATCAGAACTATGAGACGTCGGGGAAGTTCGATCAAGATGAAGATTTCCTGATCTGATGCACGGGACAGAACGGATGTCGCGGGTGGCCGCAGGTGGCGCCCTCGATATAAGCTCTTTTGAACCGCTGATACAGGACCGCTCTCCTAAAACTTTCACGGCGGAATGTGTCATCCTGTCACTGAACCCACATGGGGTACCAGACGTCCCATGGGCCCATCACGCGCGGCCCTCGAACGAACTCTCCTTTCCCCCTCCCCACCTCTCGATTCCTCCAGATCTCGTCTCGTCGGAGACGAACGTTACTTCGTGGACCATTACTAACTAATAGAGGAAAAATTTCATCGATAATCACATTTATAGAAGTCCATACACGTGAAAAGATCGGTACCATCCCATGGGCCCATCGGATCTGTTTCTTTTTCTTTTTCTTGGTTCATCTAGACCAGGAAGATCTCTTCCAAGATGAACGTTACCTTCGTTCGCTGTTATTACACGATACAAAGAAGCTTCATCGACGATCAGTCATCCGCGGTACATTTTTGTGCACGCTCGAGCGAGAATCCCCTAGACGACAAAGCAGTGGCACAGTTCCCCTAGACCAAGACTAATACGCGAGGAAACGCGGAGTTGGACGCGGAGGGTCTCCAATGTCTTCCAGAACGGAAGAAGCCCGCTGGAACCCCGTTAGAACGGTTGCCCATGCGGGTAGCTTTCACGGCGTGGATCTAGCGGTCCGTAATTAACCCATCAGCCGTCAGGCGTTAATGAAAGTGCAGGAGACGGCGGTGTGTCCTGTCGGGGACAGGTGGGACACGCGTGTGTACACAGAAGAGCGACCGGTCGCAGCGAGGGAGAAAAGGAAAAAGGGAAAAGAGAAAAGAGGAAGGAAAGGAGCCCGGAGGAAAAAAAGAGCGATGCTGGGTCGGCGCTTGGAAGGGAACACGGGCTAGGAGGCGAGGCCCAGGCTATCCTGGAAGGTGGGCACCGAGATATAATACTCGACTACCTCTACCCGCCGCGATAAGTGTCAACTGCAGCGTGCCAGATAAAAAGAACGTAGGAAAAATAAAATTTAGCTCGGTGATCCATCATGAGGCTACGGACTCTGGACGCGCAGGCTCGATCCGGATTGGCTGGCTCCGCCCAGCCGCGCTCACGTGACCGCCGACGCGGACACGCCCAGTTTCGAGAAGGCAGCACCCTCTCTATACCCTGGCGTATGTACCGCGACGCGCTTGTCGGAGAATTGAAAGAGAAAGAGAGAGAGCGCACGGATTCGTGGCGAGAGAGAGAGGCCAGAACTGGACACACCAGACCCCTGTGGCTCACGGTCTCACCTGCGTGCTGCCTTCGACCGTGCCGCCTTCCGCCAGACCAGTCCACCTAGCCAGTCCACTTCAGCGACCCTCGTCGACCGGATCGACGACTACGCGTCCGCTTTTTCTCCGGTATTCGCGCGAATAACGACGCGTTCCCGCGTCCACTGGCATGTCGCGGATCTGCCTCGGGATCTCTCGCGTGTTCTCCCTCTGATAGAGGATACTCCCGTGAGCCGTGATCCGTTAGATAAAATCGACATTGACGTTCTAACTACGCTTGGAACGTTGAACTGAGAGAAAACAATCTATCAGGATGCCTACGAAGTGGTTAACCATTCAAAGCGAGTGAAGCGCCATTGGCAATACTCTCCTTGGACTTTTAGCGGGAAGTGTGCACAACCTGTGATAACCGTGTAACTCGTAACCCAAGAAAGCTGCTACTAAAGCTCACCATCGACCACTATACGTGACCCATCACCGACACAGTCTAAACAGTGTACGGACCAAAGGTGGTAGCCACCCATCGCGATGTAACCTAATTGCCAGAGTAATCCCAAGTACCAAACTGCTCTCTGCCGCCCGTTCCCTCCGCAAAGAGTGCGCGCACCGAAGGACACGCTGGTAGCCGGGCAGCAGGTGGCCAATTGATGTATTCGCCTCACCGCCACGAGGATGATGATGATGGACATGGGCATGTACGGAACTTACGGCAAGCCTGACTCATACCCCAACTACGTGTGCACGGGTCAAGGGAATCATCATCATCATCAGCCCGTGTCCGTCGGTGGACACGTGCCAGTCCCGGCCTCGCCGGAACTCGCTCCGGCCCACTACTTCCCTCAGACCGCGGTGTCGCCTTACTCTTCCTCTTCGTCGGAGAGCTTCCTAGCGGCAGAGTCCGCCGCGTCCTCGGGCACGCCTCCGCAGGGCTTCTACTCGCCGTCGGCAGCCGTCCTGCACGAGGACGGTTCCACCACCGCGATCATCTCCTCCGAGAATGGCCTGAGCTACACGAACCTAGACTACGCTACGTCCTCGGCCACGTCGTCCTACACCGGCCAACAGCACCAGCACGCGAACGGGTCGCACGGATCGGTGGACCCTCACCAGAGTTACCACGTCCAACAGGCAGCCTACAGAGACGACCATCATCACCATCACCATCCCGCTTCATCCTCGGGGAACGGTCTTCATCAGGGCTCGATGATGACCGCTGGCCACTCGAGGACGGAGCACGAGCAGCAGTTGCATCATCAGTCTTCTAGTCATCACCATCACCATCACCACCATCACCACGAGCCCGACTACCAGCTACCAGTCGCTGGAACCACCAACTATCTCCACCAGCTGCCAACCACGGAGGACTCGCTCCACTATCACTCCCAAATCCGACAGAACGACTACACGGGACACCCGGCTGGTCATTATAAAGAGGAAAACCCGGACCCATCGTGCTATCACGTGCTCCAACAGACGGGACACCCTCAGCATCCGCATCAGCACGGACACCATCACCAGCAGCACCCTCACGGACACCATGCTCCGCCGCCGCAGCAGCAGCAGCAGCAGCAGCAGCAACAGCCTCACGTGCCCACGTACAAGTGGATGCAAGTGAAGAGGAACGTACCCAAACCCGTCGGTACGTAGACATTCGATGATCCATTCCGAGTTGCTGAAACTGGTTCGACTAGCTCCGATTAGTGCTGCGTGGAGGCGGTAGCAGCTCGTTAGCTTCTGTTTATCGGACGGTTGCTCTAGGCCCGATAGCCTAGCTGGAGAATCGTGCCTGTCCACTATTTCGATATCTATCTGCTGGGAAATTAATGGTCGATCGGGAAGCCTGTCCTTCGGAAGGGCTGCCTTTGAACGGATCAAGGGATCTCCCGCTTCGACGACTCTATTCGGGGTATTGTTGGTCAGTGCCGATGAGAAGTGGCTCGCTCCTCTTCGTTCTCGACGCGGTTCGACCACGTGGCTCGGTTATTTTAACGCTCGTGTCGTGTCAGCAAGCTTCGCTTCTGACTCAGGTTGCTAGAGAAACCCGTGAATTTTTCGTGGCGCCGAACTCGTTGAACTCGTGAAAGTTTAACCTCTGGATGAATGCTTGGTCTCCTATTTGGTTGCAGAAAAGGAACAGCAGGCAAACGTGTTTTTTCCTTTCCATAAACTTCTCCGCGGTTCCTTACCCCGTTATTCACCGCGAGTTCTTGGAAGAACAATTTGTAGCGTTTAAGTGTCGCGACACGACCCAATTGCCGCTCGTTGACGACACTTTACGCGAGTTCGTGCATCTCGAATGGCCGTCGCTGCCTCTGGGACCGTGACGCGGTCCACTCGGCCAGCCAAGCACAGAGCTTTTCGCCTGGGTGGTGAATTCAATTAAGATTGACGGACAACTAAAATGTGACGTACTTGTTGGCCGACGACCTAGTGCCTTTGAAACGCAAACTATACGTAACGAGATTAATAAAACGTGACACGTAATTCCGGTTCGACAGACATCATTAATCTTGCACGTGCTTCTCCTATCCCGATTATCCACGCCCCTGTCTTCGCGGCACTGGCTTATCCCGACCACTCCCGTTATTCTTCGATTTATCGTTACGATTTATCGCAAGCGTGACCCGAGATGTACGGAATTTTCGAAACGCTTTTACGAAACAGTAAATAAAACGCGAGGATCGCGAGCGATCAAAGAGCAATAATCGATAAGGGAATTAATCCTCTTGAAATCAGGATGACAGGCGTTTCGACGATGATTTGCAACATCCACGGAGACACTTCAGATATCGGTTTGGCGACGATCATAATCCCATAGGCTATTGTGACAATTGTCTCGCGTGGAAATTGGGGAAGGTAGCACAGGGAATGGAGATAGGTTGAAACACGGTAAATATAAATACGGTGTTCAAATAATGTCGAAGTAGAAAGGAGACACCTAGATGGGACATTGCCAGGTACGAATCAAAATTTGATAGAACCCAGGAACGATAAGAGGGCTCTCGGAGATAGAGAATTTATCGGTGTTTATACTGTCCACGGTTGAGCTATTTAGCCGGTGTTTACGCCTATGCGACAGTCGTAAACGAGCCCGATAAGATTATGCACACGAAAGCACCGCGTTGCGGAAGATATCCTGAGCTTTTACGAGAATATCGTAGCAGGGCGACCATAAATCAACCGCTCGCGAACCGCTCGTCGCCTATCTTCCACCTCTACAAACCGCTTTCGATTATTTCACCGGGATAGGTATCTGGCTGTTTGATTCGTGCAAGCGGGTTCGAAGACTTCATCCAAGTACCGTGGAAAATTGATTTATAGGGATCGAGAATGATTTTTGTTGATATTACAGGATAATTGTTGCTGTCATAATCTTAGATAGTAAAACACTGTCAAATTTTTTATTTTTCTTCGAAATTCAATTGCAACTTTCTCATTTTTACATGTAGAATATTTAAATTATCAAAATTGATTTTCAGTAGGTCCCAAATTGGTCGATATTTTGCGATATTTGTAGAATTTTTAGGTCGATGATCACCATCTTGGTTTCTTCACATTTTTTAATTTAAATTTTCGTCGAAATTCAATTGCAACTTTCTCATTTTTACATGTAGAATATTTAAATTATCAAAATTGATTTTTAGTAGGTCACAAATTGGTCGATATTTTGTGATATTTGTAGAATTTTTAGATCGATGATCACCATCTTGGTTTCTTCGCATTTTTTAATTTAAATTCTCGTGCAGTTTCTACCAAAATCGATACGTCTTTGGGATCATTGTCGCTGTCATAATCTTTGATAAGAAATCAGCGTAAATTTTAAAAAATTTATCTTCGAAATTTAATTGCAACTTTCTCATTTTTACGTGTAGAATATTTAAATTATCAAAATTGATTTTCAGTAGATCTCAAATTGGTCGATATTTTGTGATATTTGTAGAATTTTTAGGCCGATGATCACCATCTTGGTTTCTTCACATTTTTTAATTTAAATTCTCGTGCAGTTTCTACCAAAATCGATACGTCTTTGGGATCATTTTCGTTGTCATAATCTTTGATAAGAAATCAGCGTAAATTTTAAAAAATTTATCTTCGAAATTTAATTGCAACTTTCTCATTTTTACGTGTAGAATATTCAAATTATCAAAATTAATTTTCAGTAGGTCCCAAATAGGTCGATATTTGTGATATTTGTAGAATTCTTAGATCATTGACCATTATTTTGGTTTCTTCACGTTTTTGAAATTAAATTCTCGTGCAGTTTCTACCAAAATCGATACATCTTTAGGACCACTCTCGCTGTCATAATCTTGGATGAGAAAGCAGTGTCAATTTTTTAAAATTAATTTTTGGAATTCAATTGCCACTTTCTTATTTTTATGTATAGAATATTCAAGTTGTCAAAATTAATTTTCAGTGGATCTCAAGTAAGGTGATGTTTCGTGATATTTGTAGAATTTTTAAGTCGATGACTATCATCTTGTTTTCTTCACATTTTTTAAATTAAATTCTCGTGCATTTTCAACCAAAATCGATATATCTTTAGGACCATTGTCACTGTCATAATCTTAAATGGGAAAGTAACGTCAAGTTGCAAGTTAAAATATTCAAACTGTCAAAATTAATTTTCAGTAAGTCCCAAATAGGTCGACATTTTGTGATATTTATAGAATTCTTAGATCGATGACCATCATCTTGTTTTCTTCGCATATTTGAAATTAAATTCTCGTTCTTTTTCAACCAATATCAATACCCCTATATATCAGGGTATTTAAAAAATTTTAATAAAATTTTCAATCTATTTCCAAATCATAAATTTCGTGTAAAAAAATTTTTTCCTGGAACTTAACCCTAATTCGCCTGATTTCTTCGCCATGATACCCAATGATTCGACATCAAAATTCGGATAAAAAGGTATTCGTTGAATCAGAAGCAGCTAAGTAAAAATTAAACCGAGGTTAAAGGCTTTATTTTATAAATACTTAAGTCTGACAAAATACTGACTCCGAATTTTTAGGAGGAAAAAATTCTCCCACTACATCTAGATCCTTTCAAGCCACGCCATAAATTTCCTACATCGATCTGAACAATATTCCTCGTTTCCTCCATCTTTCC